>NW_026312072.1:0-456 GCF_001194135.2 Octopus bimaculoides | reverse complement strand
TACTTGATGCCAAAGTTTGGCACCAGTCCTTCCAGTATTTTCCATATGCAAATTATTACATATCTCTCCCGCCTACGTTTCAGGGAGTAGAGACCTAGTGCCTGCAGCCGCTCCCTGTAGTTCATCTGCTGGACTGTGGCGATCTTTTTTGTATAGTGCCTCTGAATTGCCTCGAGTTCTGCTGTCCGTTTGACACTGTGCGGTGACCACAACTGAGAGCAATAGTCTAGGCGGGTCAGGACAAATGTCTTCCATAGAGTCAACATGACTTTTTGATCCCTTTACATATATATATATATACATATATATGTAAATATATATACATACATACATATATACATATATAAATATATATATATAAAATAATATATATATATTTATATATTTATATATATATATATATATATATTTGTTTGTATATACTTATATATATGTATATATATATATATATATATA
>NW_026312071.1:0-346 GCF_001194135.2 Octopus bimaculoides | reverse complement strand
TGGTGGTGGTGGTGGGGGGGGCAATGGAGGTAGTGGTGGTGGGAGTGATTGTAGAGGTCATGATGGTGATGTAGGTGATGATGGTAGCAGCGGTGATGTCTGTGATAATTGTGATGGTGGTGGTGGTGGTATTTATGGTAGTGGTGGTGAGGGTGATAGTGAATGTAAACATCATGGGGATGATGTTGATGGTGATGGTGGGCATAGTGGTTGTGTTGATATTGTTGTTACTAGTAGTGATGTGACGATTGTGGTTGATGTTATTGTTGCATAACCCCAAGTCAGCCCTGATCGAAATGCCCTATCGCCAAAGACATTCCAGGTGTGACCATCCATCCTGGGCAGC
>NW_026312070.1:0-309 GCF_001194135.2 Octopus bimaculoides | reverse complement strand
CAAGGATTATGGCAGCGTTCACCAGCTTAAACAAGGAGACCGTCCAGAAGTGTTGCAGGAGATTCTGAAGTCGTCTGAAAGCCGTAATTGAAGCCAATGGCGATTTTATTGAACAAACTTATTCTTTAGTATTTCAAGATATTTTTATATATTTTTTATATATTTATATAAATTATGATATAATAGCAGAGTTCAAGTTTTAAAAATGCTTTAAAATATAATTATAGTTGAAATAGTTTCTTGGTGTAAGTAGTACACTACTTTTTTGTTACTATGGTGATAAACTATTTACAACAAAAAAAAAAAAAT
>NW_026312069.1:0-583 GCF_001194135.2 Octopus bimaculoides | reverse complement strand
ATGTATGTATGTATGTATAGTTTTACATACATCTTTAGATGCAATACCTAGGTATATCATTAGTATTATCCTGAAGTTACTGGGGTGTTGCAGATCTTACAACATATACCCTCATCCAAAACACCTGAGTTTGGTTGATCAAGCCTAAGCCAGTGTTCAAATGATAGTTGTTCTTGATAGCAGGTGGTGGTGGTGGCAGTTCCTGTGGTAGCAGCAGTAGCAGCTGCTGCAGTGGCAGTGGAGGTGTACATAAAATATTAGTTATAAAACAATATAGTAAAAAGATGAGACAATTCATGATGTGAATAAAATAATTTATTTTGAAATATTTACAGTTTAGAAGTATATTTCAACTCCCATATCACAGAAATTTGATGCTTCTGAAGATTGCCAATATAATTTTTTATGAAACAGTCTTTTGAAAATGCTTCAGATATCTGTTCATTAATTGACTAATAACTGATGAATTTTTCATCCAGCTGTCTACAGTATACTATATGTATATCAATATATGTTATCTATATACATTTGTTGGTTTAAGAAATAAGATGAGTCTATAGCTTTTGTGTGTGTGTGTGTGTGT
>NW_026312068.1:0-273 GCF_001194135.2 Octopus bimaculoides | reverse complement strand
TTTCTTCTAGGAACGCAATCAATCTCCTTCTGACAATTCGTTCCATATATTTATTTATATATATATTCATATATATATTTTTTCATATATATTTATATATTTATTTATATATATTTATATATATATTTATTCATACATATTTATATATATTTATTTATATATATTTATTTATATATCTAGTTATATAGATTTTTAATTATATATATTTATATATATTTTTTTATATTTATATATATATACTTCCGGTTTCGTAGTGTTAAGACGTGTTTTTCC
>NW_026312067.1:0-484 GCF_001194135.2 Octopus bimaculoides | reverse complement strand
TTATTGCCTCACATTTCGGTACTGATATGCAGAAAAGGTAATATACAGAATATTTGTCATGGATCATAAATAACCATTAGATTCACAGGCAAATGCAATTGTTGAGACTGTTTACATGAACCATCTTCAGCGAGTATTGTCTGTCTTTAACAAAATCTCTTGTAGCTTAGTAACCATTCCTGTTTTATTATGTTTTGCAGAGCGTCCCTTCTCTGGTTGCAGATATATGAAGACATATCTAAAGACTGCAATGGGCCAAACACGAATAAACGGTGTAGCAATTCAAAATATCGATCCAAATTTTGTCAATGTGTCTGTCGATACAGATTTGACTAAATAATTGATATCTTTATTACAAAGGAAGTCAGAAGACAAATTTTCTTTCAAATTGCAAACTGTGCGATTTGTGCTGTGGGCACCGTCAATTCCTAAAAAAAAAGTATTACATTAGGAAATGGTATTTGCGTTTTTTTTTTTTTTATCC
>NW_026312066.1:0-205 GCF_001194135.2 Octopus bimaculoides | reverse complement strand
AAAACCGAGGTAAGGCGATTACATCTACTCGTACGCACACACCACAAAGTGTAACATCGATTCACAACTGAACGCACCGTGTTATCCCGAATCACTGCTGAATAAATCAGTGATAAACAAAGCTACACGTACTACATTTGTGGATGATAAGATAAATAATAATAGTTATCGCCAAGCCAACATGGCAGTCCCAAAATTAGGACGA
>NW_026312065.1:551-691 GCF_001194135.2 Octopus bimaculoides | reverse complement strand
GTTCGGTTTTTGAGAGCTAGTGACGTGCGTCCGTAGCTTTTGGCTCAACGTGCGTTCGTTCGATTATTGAAAGCTAGGCACGTGCGTCTCTAGCTTTTGGCTCATCGTACGTTCGTACGATTTTTGAGAGCTAGGGACGA
>NW_026312065.1:334-467 GCF_001194135.2 Octopus bimaculoides | reverse complement strand
AGGCACGTGCGTCCGTAGCTTTTGGCTCAACTTACGTTCGTTAGATTTTTCTATGCTAGGCACGTGCGTCCGTAGCTTTTGGTTCAACATACTTTCGTACGATTTTTGAGAGCTAGGGACGTGCGTCCGTAGC
>NW_026312065.1:189-324 GCF_001194135.2 Octopus bimaculoides | reverse complement strand
GCTCAACGTAAATTCGATCGATTTCTGCGTGCTAATCTCGTGCGTCCGTAACTTTTGGCTCAATGTACGTTCGTTCGATTTTTGGGAGCTAGGGAAGCGCGTCCGTAGCTTTTAGCTCAACGTACATTCGTTCGA
>NW_026312065.1:0-110 GCF_001194135.2 Octopus bimaculoides | reverse complement strand
CGTTCGATTTTTGAGAGCTAGGCACGTGCGTCCGTAGCTTTTGGCTAAACGTACGTACGCTCGATTTTTGAGAGATAGGGACGTGCGTCCGTAGCTTTTGGCTCAACTTA
>NW_026312064.1:0-532 GCF_001194135.2 Octopus bimaculoides | reverse complement strand
AAACTTGGAAAGTGGGTACCTCATGAATTGTCCGAAAGCAACCGCAAATCTCGAGTTGATATATGCTCTTCTCTCCATTCTCGCGAACTCATTTCACTCTTTCTGGATAAACTTGTGACTGGTGACGAAAAATGGATCTTCTATAGAAATGTTAAACGTCGTAAACAGTAGCTTGGTAAAAGGGGAAAAAGCTCAATCAAAACCGAGAAGGGAACTTCATGGGAAAAAGGTTCTCTCTAGCTGGTAGGATTGCAAAGGAGTAATTGACTTTGAATTGTTACCACCTAATGCAACAATCAATGCTCAAGTCCACTGTCAGCAATTAGAGCGTTTGAACCAAGCTTTGAAGAAGAAAGACCCGCTTTAGTGAATCGAAAAGGAATGATGTTTAATCAGGACAATGCATGGCCCCACACTGCAAAGATCACATCACAGAAGATCGAAGAGCTTGGTTGGGAAAGAATTCCTCATCCACTTTATCATCTCAACCTTGCTCCTTCAGACTACCATTTGTTTCGTAGTTTACAGAATC
>NW_026312063.1:0-265 GCF_001194135.2 Octopus bimaculoides | reverse complement strand
TTGTCATTTATTTCATTTCTTATTACTGCTCTCTCCTTGACTGACTCTTTGTTCTGAGGCATTGCAGGCCGAATCCTAGCAACGGGTCATTAGTATCGTTCTGCGTAGGCGAAATAATAATAACAACATCTTCAACAATAATAATATTTACATGTATATATGTGTGTAGGTGAGTGTATACACATACCAACGCACAAATGACATATGTGTGTATGTATCTATCTATCCATCTATATATATATATATATATATATTATTAATAAAT
>NW_026312062.1:0-313 GCF_001194135.2 Octopus bimaculoides | reverse complement strand
TATAATATACACACACGCGTACGTTTGTATATTTAACTTTAGCGTAGACACGTCTATCGCCGTTCAGTCTTCCTGAGGAGGTCTTATCTGAGATAAATCGAGTCTTTGTTTTACACATTCGAGCATCAGCCTCGCCATGTTTCACACAGCAGACACCATTTCAACCATTGGCACCAACAAATGCTATCTTTTACCATCAGTATTGTTACTGCTACAGTTGTCGTCGCCGTCATCATCATCATCATCATCATCAACATCATCACCATCATCATCCCGTCCTCAGTTACACCGATATTTGTCATTGTCATCTTTA
>NW_026312061.1:0-357 GCF_001194135.2 Octopus bimaculoides | reverse complement strand
AGAGAGAGAGAGAGAGAGAGAAACCGATACATACATAAATACATACAAGCACACATACATGCAAACAAATGAGTATGTGTTTATGTATATGTATATTGCATTGACGAAACTACTCTGGTCGTTTTCTCATATTTCTTTATTACTCCAGTGATTATGTGTGGGGTGTCTGTGTGCGTGGGTGTGTCTATGTGTGGTTCTGCGTATTCGTTTTCTCAGATTATGTTAAATCATTATGATATTATATTTAAGGGGAAATCTTGTCAAGATATTAATCATGAATTTTCTAATTTCCCTATAACCAATATGATTTCCAATACGCAATTAGATAATTAACGTTATCATTCGCACTAGTAGTAG
>NW_026312060.1:0-354 GCF_001194135.2 Octopus bimaculoides | reverse complement strand
GCAGTCCTACTGATCTCAAAAGCTGTTAGTCCCTCTTTGATGATGGATCACCAGCATTTTTCTCCCAGCTCTCAATGTCAATATTAAATTCCTTGAAGCTGGTTTTCAGGACATCTTTGATTTTTCTTCTTTTGCTTTCCACTTCTTCATTCTCCTTTTATTTGAGAATGGAGAAACTGCTATGGTAGACAGTTGTTTTTTATCTGGACAACATGACCAGTCCATCTCAGTTGTTTCTGAATGATGATTGCTTTAATGGCGGTCATATTGACTTCCTTCAACGTTGTTTGTCCCTTTTTTCCTAGCTGATGTTGCGAATACTTCGAAGGTAGCATTGGTGGTATCTTTCAAGAG
>NW_026312059.1:0-1132 GCF_001194135.2 Octopus bimaculoides | reverse complement strand
TTATTTCAAATGTTCAATGCAAGACAAGATACAAAAGCCAGAAAAATATTGAAGAAAACAAAACAAGCACGATAATATATATATTGAATGAAAGGCAATTCAAGCAATGAGCACCGAGAAAAAAATATCCAAGGCAAATCAAGAGATTTAAAAAATAATGTTTAAGAAGCAGGTATATGTAAATTTACAACTGAAGCCAGGCTGGAGGTTGGTGGGTAAAGACAGACTTTTTTTTTTCTTTTCCAGATTTCTATGGTTTATTAAGAATATTGAAGATTACATATTACACCAAGCTTCTAAATAAATAAAATAAATAAATACAAATATATATATATATATATATATATACATATATATATACATATATATATATATATATATATATATATATATATATATATATATATATATATACATATATATATACATATATATATATATATATATATACATATATATATATATATATTTATATATATATTTATATATATATATTTATATATATATATTTATATATATATTTATATATATATATATTATATATATTTACTTTTATATTTATATATATATTTATTATATATTTATATATATATTTATTATATATTTATATATTTATTATATATTTATATATGTAAAGCCTAAGAAAGTAGGAGCATCAATAAATTTAGGGACAATACAGATTTTTGTTAAACATTAACAATACATTTTGAATGATTTTTATCTTTGATCTTCATCATGTCTTAATTCCTCAAAATGTACAAAGCAACCAGACTGGATATAAACATGCATGGACATGCATCAGTGGCCTCGTGGATAAGGTTATTCAAACTTTTTTTTTCTTTTTAATGAAGGCTTCTGTTTCAAATCCAGTCTGGAACACTATGCAATCCATAAATGCATAAATAAAACATGTGATCAATCTTGTGATGAATGCTATCGAAATTCAGTATAGTGATAGAAATACAATATAATTTTATCAGCACTAAAATTTAAATAATTTAATACCAAAATGTAGATGCTATACAAAATAAATAATTCAATTTCACTTATTTTATTTACCCACCAACACTGAAAGATGAAAGAATGCAAGGACATTTGTTCCAAAATGTCTTAACTTTCTTTGTAGTGTTTG
>NW_026312058.1:0-519 GCF_001194135.2 Octopus bimaculoides | reverse complement strand
CTGATGGGCCGGGGGCTTTCCCTGTCTTCATACTCTTAATTGCTTTATATCATCATCATCATCATTGTTGTTTAACATCCACTTTCCATGCTGGCATGAGTCAGACGGTTTAACTGAGGGCTGGTGATCCAGAAGGCTGCATCAGGCTCCAATCTGATCTAGCAGAGTTTCTAAAGCTGAATGCCCTTCCTAATGCCAACCACAGGAGCCAATCAGGCGGCACTGGCAACAACCACGCTCAAATGTTGCTACTTACATGCCACCGGCACAGGAACCAGTCAGGCAATGATCATGCTCGAATAGTGCTTTTAACATCCCACTGGCACAGGTGTCAGTCAGGCGGTACTGTCATCAGCCATGACAGCAATTTCACTTGCCTCCACAGGTCTTTGCAAGTGCAGTTTATTGCTCAATGATTGAAGGGTATTCATAAATGGGCTGGTTATTCTGCACTCGCATAGGCCATGGTTATGATCTCACTTGGTTTGCCGGGTCTTCTCAAGCACAGCATATCTCCAA
>NW_026312057.1:0-269 GCF_001194135.2 Octopus bimaculoides | reverse complement strand
GTAGTAGTAGTAGTAGTAGTAGTAGTAGTAGTAGTAGTATTGTATTTAAAAAAACGAATTGACGTAACTTTTCACGAAGGTAAATAGTCAAGACTGTTTGATTGAATATTCTTTCTCTCTTTTTCTTTTTATTTTCTGCCGTCTTCCTTTTTCTTTCTTTCTGCTTGTTAAAAAACTGACAAAAACTGATGATGTCATTCTAACAACGTATGGACGCTGATTACTCTCGTTCATAGTTTACGTTTGGTTTCTGAAATTTTGAATTTTCA
>NW_026312056.1:0-298 GCF_001194135.2 Octopus bimaculoides | reverse complement strand
GAGTGTATTTGTTTTTATATGTATGTTTAGGTAGGTACATGTGTGTATGTTTCGGTTTATGTGTTATGTATGTATATATATGTGTGTATTGATGTATATATGTGTATGTATGTTTTTATTTATGTATATGCTTTTATTAGTGTTTATGTGTATATAGGTGTCCATGTTGTGTGTATATACGTATATTATTCTGTATATTAGTATGTATATATATTTATATGTTTTATATATAAGTATATATATTTGTATATGTACGTAAGTGTATATATATATATATATATATATATATATATATATA
>NW_026312055.1:0-723 GCF_001194135.2 Octopus bimaculoides | reverse complement strand
AACATGGGCGGGGTAAATAGAGAGAGGGGGGGGGATTCAGGACAATAAAGAAAGAGGAGAAAAATAATGATAATAAGGGATGGGAAAGGGTTGATAGATTGAGAGATATAGAGAGGTTTTTTTTTCAATTTGGTGTGGTCAATTCATTGTTATATCATTTCAAAGTATTTTACTTTCTTTCTCTTTTTCCTCATTTCTTTTTTTCATTATTGTTGTTTCTGAATGTGGCTCCAATGTTAATAATATGATACTCATCTCTATAAATAACCAGATATATATATCACATTGGGCCTTTGACAACTGTTGCGCTTATGGAACTTACAATACCCGAGAAAGAATACTACAACCCTTTGTTACGTAAGGTATCTAATGTAGCTATTTGGCAAACGCGGTTCTGACTTTAGTTTACTAATTTATGAATATTGTACAAATATTTAATATTTGTTCATACAAAATTACACAGAATATGGGACCTGGAATATAGATTTTCATAGTACTTTGAAGTTTGAACGCTTTTTTTTTATTTTCGTTGATGATGGCACCCTCACCCTTTTTCTTATTTCTTCATCCTACTTCCTAAAATTGACACCTTGGAAAGGTCATCAGCCCTTGGGAGAAAAAAAGAAAGGATCAAAAAAGAAACAAAGAAAAATACTTTCAACGAATTGACCACACCAAATTGAAAAGAAATCTCTCTCTCTCTCTCTCTCTCTCTCTCTCTCT
>NW_026312054.1:0-253 GCF_001194135.2 Octopus bimaculoides | reverse complement strand
AGCAACATTGTTTAAAATATTTAACTATAGTACTACATGATAAAATTTCCTCTGTTTCATTATCAATGGTCAGCTAACATCTTGATTTAAGTTTTCCTTTACCAAACCTCATGATATTGCTTCTAATAAATCTTGCTTTTTATGACTATACCTCAGCTCTACCCCTAACAGACACTGCCCCTTGTCCTCTCGGCCTTAGATAGAAAAGGATTTGATAAAACTAGTCTATAAATTAAAACTGACCCCATAAAAA
>NW_026312053.1:0-647 GCF_001194135.2 Octopus bimaculoides | reverse complement strand
AGTACTTGTACATCGACTACGCGCGTTTCATGGCTGAATTAGGACTATATGAAATCATATAAGAAAACCATGCCCAAGTTCATTAGAACGGAAAAATGATTTTACTCCCTAAAGCAGTCACTCCTCAAGTCAAATTCCTAAAAAAACCTAAAACCTAAAAGTTTAACTTACCTCATAATATGATAAGGAATAAAAATAAGGAATAAACAATATATATATAAAGAAACAAAACCTGTAATGTAATCCATAAGTTAAAGACATTAATATTATTATTAAAAGTTACGAGCTAAAAATATTCAATTAGAGTATTATTGTGAACATGATTAATTCATTATGGAAAAGGTAAATAAATGTAAATACGTGTTGGTGTATAAAGTTAATAAAGGACGTATGTCGATATTGTTTAGAATAAATTTGTTATTTTGTATGGTATTCGCTGTGATTTTAAAAGTGTTTGCTCTTATATATTATATGATTGTAATAATCTTACTGTTCAATATCATATATTATCAAAATTTTAGATTAGTATTTTGTATGGTATATGTCTCGCAGCATGGTTTTGGACGGGTTCTTCATTGATTGAGTTGTGGAATGGTCGTTCGTCTCTAAATTAGTTATATACATATATTATATATTACGAAATTTGG
>NW_026312052.1:1035-2433 GCF_001194135.2 Octopus bimaculoides | reverse complement strand
GATGTAATTATTTTCCACAAAAATCATGAAATAATGTCAATATTGAATTCTGGGGCTCTGGATAGAAAAACAATGGAGAGTAAAAGAGAAACGTCTGAGTCAAAGGGGCACCGTATGGTGAAATGACTTGAGGCGTGGGCGGCAAAGGAGTCAAGAGTTTCGTAGTAAGCATACGTGAAAAAGCAGGCATGACGCTAAGAAGTGCTTGTGTCTGTGCGTATGGGTGCGCTCGCGTATGTGAATGAGTAAATACCAGCGTGTATGGATGAGCTAATGTGTACGTGCAAGTCACGTGAGTATATGAGGTTAGTGCTTGAGTGTATACTGTATGCGTTTAGTGACTGCGCGTGTATACACATCCCAGTTTATATTTGGTCTATGTGTATTAGACTGTCGGACAAAGTAAGTGTGCGTGTCTGTGTGTGTACAAGTACATCTTCCGTTTCTTTGTCCGTATGTATGCGTGTGCATGAAAGCGTGTTTGTCTGATGACACTCATAACAGTTAAATAGACTTTGAAATTGCAAGTAGCTACACCAACACTAACTGGGTGGAAATTAATAAGTGAAACATTGAAATTTATTGGTCTGGAAAGCTATCGTGGTGTGGCGTTATTATCATTGTGAAATCCAAAGCCTCATCCTCTTAATCTTGAATATATGAATTTACATACAACAGTTTTTTCATCAATTTATAAAATACCAAACCATGAAAAGTAATAGAAGACAAAAAAAGTAAACTAAACAAAGCTCAGCATGTTCACATAAAAAATCCTTTCAGGATAATGGAGAAATCACATAATACAAAATGAATACAACGAAAAACACAATGAAATCAAATTATCAGTTTCATAACCTCGTTGATATAGAATTTAGCCGGACCATATACCAGGAGACAAGTGAGAATATATGGATTTCAAATTTGTGGCAGCAGATTCTGAGTGACTGCGAAAGAAACAGTGGACGTCTGTGAACAAGATTGAGGGTTGATTTAGATATATTTGACAGAAATTAGAGACGAAGTGACAAAGCTGAAAATCATAACGGGAAAAGAAGAGACAGGGATAACTCAATGATTAAATTTATGTACATACATACATGTAGAGAAACAGGAGATTTTGCTCTCTCTCTCTCTCACACACACACACACACAGCACAAACATACATACACACACACACACACACAATCACACACACACACACACACACACACATTTATATATACACACAGAGCCGAGTGGCTATGTGGTAAGAAGCTGCCTGCCAACCACATGGTTCCCGGTTAAGTCTCACTGTGTGGCACTTTGGACAAGTATCTTCTACTCCAACCAAAGCCTTGTGAGTGGATTTGGTAGACTGAAACTGAAAGAAGCCCGTCGTATATATATATATATATATA
>NW_026312052.1:0-496 GCF_001194135.2 Octopus bimaculoides | reverse complement strand
TATATATGAAGAAGCACATATATATCTATAAAGACCCATTTACACACGTTCCTTTATGTGTGTGTGTGTGTCTATCTGTGTGTTTGTGTGTGTTTGTGTTTGTGTGTCTATTTGTATGTGCAGAGATAGAAGGATATACGCATAAGTATATACATATATGAATATAGAGACGTTCTATGAAATGTGATTGTCAAAACATTTAAATGGAAAGAGTGAAAAGCAGCATCGCGGGACTCTGGAAAAGCGAGGAACAAAAGCAGCGTGAAACGAATGCGGGATTTGAATCAATGCATATATTCTTTTTTATGTCTTCTATTTTACATCGATTCTATATTTGTTCGATCTATTTTCAGACATTAACGTTTATAAATCCATGATGGTGTAGATAGTATCAACTGAGTAACCTGAGGCATTTTCATTTCAATTCATTGATCGCTAGAATTGTAATACAGCGCAAAACTGTTGCCGTCCGTATTATTTCGCCATATTTTGCATG
>NW_026312051.1:1344-1986 GCF_001194135.2 Octopus bimaculoides | reverse complement strand
TATATGTATGTTTATATTTATTTATGTATGCATGCATGTATGTGGGTATTATGTGGGTATGTATTTGTGTATGTATGTATTGATATACATTGATATAGTTATATATTCTACAGTACATGTGCATGTATTGGAAAGAAGATAGAGAACACCATCTAGGAAGCGTGATCTGCGCAACTGTTGTAGGTATAAGTATGTGTCTACTCAGTTCTCACTGCTTCAACATGAATATACTACCGTTAATTTTTAGAGTTAATATCGCAATAAACTAACAGCATACAAACACATATATTCATACATGCATGAATCCATGCACACAAAGATACATATATGTTTATATATATGTGTGTGTGTGTGTGTGTGTGTGTGTGTGTGTATAAAAATTCCCTTATTCGTTTCAGCCAAGTGGATGCAAACACCGTGGAGCATCACCCTGATTTTGTACTTTTGCATATCATTTTTCTTTGGCTGATTTCTTCAAAGTTGTGGAATTTCTTATCTTCACTCCCGCATGGGCTTCTTGCTTCGTTTGTTGACCCATTTGGTGCTTCAGATCATTTGCAACTGCTGCCCCCATCCGTAGCTAAGTCAAATTGACATTACAGTTGTCTCCGTAAATGGACGATATCAATTATTCTATATTTT
>NW_026312050.1:0-212 GCF_001194135.2 Octopus bimaculoides | reverse complement strand
AAATAAGAATACAACAACAGCAGCATCAAAACATTAAGATACGGAGGGGCTGGCCCCTTTTGTGTCCTTTCGTTCAGTTGGCTAGTTAACAATTGGTCCCCTTTCTTCCCTACAACATGTAAAGAGTTAATTTTTTTCCTTCACAAAGGTCGCAATTCGGGCAAAGGTGAAATAGAAGAGAATTTTCACAAATAAATTTGTTTTATATATCT
>NW_026312049.1:0-284 GCF_001194135.2 Octopus bimaculoides | reverse complement strand
CGCACCTCCCATTCGTTTTCGACAAGGACGGACTTACGTTCACGCGAAACATACGGACGCACGTACCGTTCGTTTTCGTCAAGGACGGACGTACGTTCAAGCGAAACGAACAGACGCACATACCGTTCGTTTTCGCCAAGGACGGGCGTACGTTCACACGAAACGAACGGACGTAAGTGCCATTCTTTCTCGCCAAGGACAGACGTACGTTCACGTGAAATGAACAGACGCACTTACCGTTCGTTTTCGCTAGGGTAGGACGTGCTTTCACGCGAAATGAACGG
>NW_026312048.1:0-2676 GCF_001194135.2 Octopus bimaculoides | reverse complement strand
TCTCTCTCTCAGTATATATATATATTGTGTCTACTGACTACCTAGATATACATAGGTTATATATTAGATGCGTGCTTGCATATATATATATATATATATATATATATATATATATAGACACGCACACGCAACACACAGAGACAGGGACGCACACTAGTGCATACGCACACACAACTGAACAGATACAATGAGATGCAATAATGCACTCGTGCTCGGGATCAATCCATTTAATTACCCGGCCAACGTACCCAGGTACTTGTTGTTTAAATATCTCATCTGCTTTGTTCTTTGAGACTCCTAGGTATATATCGAGAGCACCGGATGTCGGGAAGCCATTCTTCCCACTTTTTATGGCATCTAATCCTCCATCCGATATTTTATAGTAATTATTATTCTTCCACTCTTAATCTACCCGCAATATACTCGTATATTTACAATTGTATGATTTTATTGTCTATACGTGCTCGTGGGATATTGTGTTTTTGTCTCTGAACTTGTGTGTGTGTGTGTTTTATCTATTACTTGTTTCAGACATTAGGATGCTCCATCTTGAAGGAGTTTTAATTGAATAAATCAACCCCAGTACTTTTTGTGTTATTTAATTGTGGTACTTATTCTACCGGTCTCTTTTGCCGAATCACTAAGTTACGGGAACATAAACACACCAACACTGGTTTCCAAGTGGTAGAATGGGAACAAACGCAGACACAAGGACAGAGAGAGAGAGAGAGAGAGAGAGAGAGAAAGAGAGAGAGATATTCAGATGAGTATGGTACTTAAGTTGAGGCACCAGAATTTAGTACGGTATTATCCATACAATTTCAAAGTAAGGTGATTAAAATCAAAATAAGCAACAAAGATATCCAGAGGTAATGCAGTACGGTCCTTAACTTCTTGGAGATTTTAGGTATAATTATACTAATGTGTCCATCTGTTCTAATTTAATTAAATGTCTTTGTGGAGCTGAGGATTGCTCTGCATTTTAAATTGATGTAATGATTGCATTGTTCAATTAAATGGAGTCGCTTGAAACGATCGTACTGCATTACCTCTGGATATCCTTGTTGCTTATTTTGAGATACACGACGGGCTTCTTTTGGTTTCCGTCTACCAGATCCACTCACAAGGCTTTGGTTGACCCGAGGCTATATTAGAAGACAGTTGTCCAAGGTGTCATACAGTGGGACTGAACCAGGAACCCTGTGGTTTGGGAGCGAGCTTCTTACCACACAGCTACGCTATATATATATATTATAAGCTTAATTCCCAGCCACATGGTTCCGGGTTCAGTCTCACTGCGTGGCATCTTGGGCAAGTGTTTTCTATTATAGCCTTGGGCCGACGAAAGACTTGTGAGTGGATTTGGTAGACGGAAACTGAAGGAAGACCGTTCTCCCCCTTTCCATTGTTTGACAACCGGCGCTGGTGTGTTTATGTCCCCATTACAAGTATATGTATATATGTATATTTGTATGCGTGTATGTATGCATATATTTATGTATGTATGTATGTATGTATGTATGTATGTTTGCATGAATGCATATATGTATTTATGTATGCACGCATGTATGTATGTATTATGTATGTATATATGGTTGTATGTATGTATATTTGTACATATATATGGATCGGTGGCACCGCGAGTTGACTTGGGTGTATTTACACCATTTGTCTACAGCAAGAAATTTTCTCCATGACAAAACACAACGAGTTCGAACCCGCCACTGGCATGTTCGAACTGGTTATAAAACTGCATCTGTATGTGTGCATCTATGCATGTATTTATGTACGTATGTATGTAAAAAAGAAGCTTCCTTACAATCTGCGTCTCGCAAATCTATTCAAAAGGCTTTGGTCAGCCGACGGTTATTACAGAAAACACTTGCACGAAGTACAACACATCGGAATGCTGGGCAAATCTTTGCTCCCACAGCAAAGACTCCCAGTTGCTGCCGTCTGAAAGCTTCCTGTCCATTGGGGTTCAGGCCGCAGTTAATGTCAATAGGGGTCAAATGTCCATTGCTGGTTTAAGAGACTGCCTCGTAAAAGTGGTCGGTCCTTTGTCAAATAGATGTAGATTTTTATCAGACGGACGGAGGTAAGCTGTCTCAAGCACTTAAGAAAAGGAGGTAGAGAAGGGCTCTTGAGAGCATTAGTGTCAGACGATATGTAAACGGGGAGACGTGATGAAAGGGACCGGACCATATGGCCGAGAGAGAGAGAGAGAGAGAGGCGGAGTTTGTGAAGTTTCTTTCTCTCTCTCTTTCTCACACTGCCTCTCTGTTTCTCTCTCTTTATCTATCTATCTATCTATCTACCTCTCTCTCTCTCTCTCTCTCTATATATATATATATATGTATATATATATGGAGAGAGAGAGATACACACATGCACACACACATATGCATATATGTACGTACTTATGAGTATGAGTATATATACGTACGTACAGATGTATGTGCGTACATTTGCCTGTGTATATTTGCGTGTCTATGTATGTACACGTGTATTGACAGATACATGTACAGAAGAGAGAGAAAGAAGGAGAGAGATGAGAAGCGAGGTAAGTGTTCGAATGGTAAATCAGACAAACTGGCAGAGACACGGACAGATATATATCTAGGCATGTGTGTATGTGTGAGAGTGTGTGTGTGTGTGTGTGTGTGTGTGTGTGTG
>NW_026312047.1:0-243 GCF_001194135.2 Octopus bimaculoides | reverse complement strand
GATGATGATGATGATGATGATGATGATGATGATGCCGATGATGATAATGAGCATCATCATCATGATCATGATGATCATCATCATCATCATTATCGTCATCGTCATCGTCATCGTCATCGTCATCATCATTATCGTCAACATCATCATCATCATGGTGTTGACGATGGGTCTAGTGTAGGTTTGGTGATTGTTTTAGTGATGGATTTCTTGTTGTTCGTGATGATGATGATGGTTGAGGCGGTA
>NW_026312046.1:0-2069 GCF_001194135.2 Octopus bimaculoides | reverse complement strand
ATATATATGTATGTGTATATGTCGTTGCCAGTGCCTCTGGACTGGCTTCTATGCAGGTGGCATGTAAAAAACACCATTTGAGCATAGCCGTTGGCAGTACCGTCTGGCTGGCCCCATGCCGGTGGCACATAAAAGCACCCGCACACTCTTGGAGTGGGTGGTTGGCGTTAGGAAGGGCATCCAGCTGCAGAAACTCTGCCAAATCAGATTGGAGTGTGGTGTAGCCATCTCGTTCACCAGCCCTTAGTCAAATCATCCAACCCATGCCAGCATGGAAAGTGGACATTAAACGATGATGATGTTGATGATGATATATATATATGAATGTCTATATATAGAAATATTAATATTTCTAAGTCTCTCTAAAGGAGACTACGGCAGCGGTACTGGAAATTAATAGTTATCGCCAAGCCAACATGGCAGTCCCAAAATTAGGACGAATGCTGCTATGGATTAGCTCCAAGACGCCATCGCCTCTAGCTAACTATGTGACACACAGGTTCGTGTGTCACATAGCTAGCTAGAGGCGATGGCCTCTTGGAGCTAATCCACGACAGCATTCGTCCTAAATTTGGGACTGCAATGTTGGCTTGGCGATAACTATTAATTTGTCTATATATACATGTTTATATATGTATATATATATGTGTGTATGTGTGTGTGTATATGTACATTTATATGTATATATATATATATGTGTGTGTGTGTATATATATGTATATTTATATGTATATATATATATGTGTGTGTATATATATGTATATTTATATGTATATATATATGTGTGTGTATATATATGTGTGTGTATATATATGTGTGTATATATATATATATATATATATATATATATGTATATTTATATGTATATATATATGTGTGTGTGTATATATATATATATATTTATATGTATATATATATATATATATAGATATATATATGTAGGTATATACATATATATATATGTATATATAGGTATCATCATCATCGTTTAATGTCCGCCTTCCATGTTAGCATGGGTTGGACGATTTGACTGAGGACTGGCGAACCAGAAGGCTGCACCAGGCTCCAATCTAGTCTGGCAGAGTTTCTACAGCTGGATGCCCTTCTTAACGCCAACCACTCCGAGAGTGTAGTGGGTGTTTTACGTGTCACTGGCACAGGGGCCAGTCAGGCTGTACTGGCAACGGCCACGCTCAAAATGGTGCTTTTTACCTGCCACCGGCACAATGCCAATACGGCGATGCTGGTAACGATCACGCTCAAATGGTGCTATTTATGTGCCACTGGCATGGAAGACAGACAGCTGCTCTGGCAATGATCATGCTCGGATAGTACTTTTAACGCTCCATTGGCACAGGTGCCAGTCATCGAATTTGGTTCAATCACGATTTCGATTTCACTTGCCCCAACAGATCTTTGTAAGCCGAGTTTAGTGTCAAATGAAAGAGAGGTTGGTATGGGTGCCAGTCGTCGAATTTGGATGGATTTCATTTGCCTCAACAGGTCTTTGCAAACAGAGATTAGTGTCCAATAAAGGAAAGGTATGCATAAGTGGGCTGGCTACACCCCTGGCAGAGGTCTCGGATTATGGTCTCACTTGGCTTGCCGTATCTTCTCACGTACTGCATATTTCCAAAGGTCCTGGTCACTAGTCATTGCCTTAGTGAGGCCTAAAGTTCAAAAGTTGTGCGTCACCACCTCATCCCAGATCTTCCTGGGTCTACCTCTTGCACAGGTTCCCTCAACCGTTAGGGTGTGGTACTTTTTAACACAGCTATCCAAATCCATTCTCGCCATGTGACCATACCAGCTCAATTGTCTCTCTTGCAACCACAACTGATGCTTCTTAGGCCAAACTTTTCTCTCAAGGTACTTACGCTCTGTCAAAACGATGTTGGTATAGAGCGACATCGGTGGCTGATATGTAAAGAACTTTATTCCTGGAACGCTTGCACATGCCTAGTTATATATCTCGGACGCTGTGAGAATGAATCCTTCCGTTGCTGCTTGGATCCAAACTTTTCACCCTCCCACCGATTCAATCACATGAACTTTTTCCATGTGATGTG
>NW_026312045.1:0-524 GCF_001194135.2 Octopus bimaculoides | reverse complement strand
ATAGATAGATAGATAGATAGATAGATAGATAGATAGATATACATACCTATATTTATACGTTTTTATAGTCAGACGTGCATACTACACCCGTATGTACATACATGCACATAAATAACTACTGATGCATTAGCAATGTTCATTTTTATGCTTGTGTTAGAAGTATTCTGGAGTATATCATAGCATATACGAGCTGAGTGTGTTCGCATAATATAAGCACTCACACACATATACAGACAACACCTACTCATACACATGGATGGATGTATGCACGTACATTGAATTTTCCAAATACCGACTGTCATATGACCTGAAGTAAATATTTACTAACATCAAAAGGAAACACAATGTGGTTCTGTTACGAGCCCCATGCCGTTAACGCCTTCTGTTTATTTATCAATGTTGGAATTCCTCAAATTATATTTGCTATGGTTACCGACACACATAGTTTATAGCTGTTTCATTGGCGTTGATTGTAGGCTGGTTTGTTGTGTTGCCGGAGATGGTTCACGTTGCTTTGTAGTCGA
>NW_026312044.1:0-411 GCF_001194135.2 Octopus bimaculoides | reverse complement strand
CCGCGAGTCCGCTGCCCTAACCACTGGGCCATTGCGCCTCCACTGTAACAGACTCCTATTATTACAATTTTTTTAAACAAAAACATCGTGCACAACTATCAAATACTTTAGTTACAAGAAAATGAAACAAATTTATATTTGGTACAACTGACGTAAGTTAATATACGGTTCCCTCTTCAGATTTCTGCTCCTTTAAGAACACCTAACAAATATGGAAGGATACTAGAATCAATATAACTTCGCTGACGCTGGATTAAACTAATAATCTGGAGAAACGGTTTTAAGTGATAAGTGTATAGAAAGTAGCGTTTGAAATATGTGGGCAACCCATAGCTTTCTAGAGGTCATAAAACTGTAACTCGCAGCGAATTAAAACTATGCTTCTGAATTGCAATTTCAATAAAAAAAAAA
>NW_026312043.1:0-327 GCF_001194135.2 Octopus bimaculoides | reverse complement strand
ATGTGGTAAGTAGCTTGCTTACCAACCACATAGTTCCGGGTTCAGTCCCATGGCGTGGCACTTTGGGCAAATGTCTCCTACTATAGCCTCGGGCCGACCAAAGCCTTGTGAGTGGATTTGGTAGACGGAAACTGAAAGAAGCCCGTCGTATATATGTATATATGTATATGTATATATATGCGTGTGTGTGTGTTTGTGTGTCTGTGTTTTTGTGTCTGTGTTTGTCAACCCAACATCGCTTGACAACCGATGGTGGTGTGTTTACATCCACGTAATCTAGCAGTTCAGCAAAAGAGACCGATAGAATAAGTATTAGGCTTACAAAGA
>NW_026312042.1:0-768 GCF_001194135.2 Octopus bimaculoides | reverse complement strand
AATAGCACTGTGTACAAACTCTATACTTGGAATGACCAATTTTAAATACTTTGGAATTTATTCACAAGGTATTGGAATCTTATATATATACCATTCTGCCTAAATAATGGATCTACAAATGCAATATCCCTTCATATCTCACATGTATTTTCATTCCTCCACTTCACTCTCTATTTCATATCTTATCTAAATTAACTATTGCTTAACCATTTTCTCACACTGTCTCCGATGAAGGGATATATAAAATATCCTGGAAACAGCTGTAAGACTTTCTATTTATAAATGTTCTAAAATCTTCACAGCCTCGGTTTTTTTTATCTCATTCTGAAAAATTTTTTTTTTATATACACGCTGACACATGACCTACGTTGGATTCCTTAATTGCATAATCATCGAACCTGGAGCTTAACTGTGGTCTGTCCATAGCACTTACTCAGCATTACCTGACACCTTTGGATCTTATTGACACCATTACCTCTCATAGCCTCTATATATATTTATATATATATATATGCATATATAATGAGAATGGGCCCCAACTATGTGAACCTGTTCGTTGGCTATGCTGAAGCACAAATACTCTCAAGTTTTACTGGTCCTACTCCCGAACTATATGGCCTTTATATTGACGACAGTATCAGTGCCACCTCACTCTCCCGCAAACATCTTGACTCGTTCCTCTCTTTTATCCAATCCTTCCATCCTGCCCTCCACTCTTCTGCACTATCTCTGACACCTCTGTCCCCTTTCTTGACATTTCGGTCAGCA
>NW_026312041.1:0-483 GCF_001194135.2 Octopus bimaculoides | reverse complement strand
GTTTTTAGGCTCCACATTCAAGTTACCTCTATTTCCAGATCTTTGTATTTTTAAAGTTTCTATGTTTCTTTTAGAGAAATGTTGTAATCTGTTGGTATTGATACATTGATTAGAAGCCATCTTTCTTCTTGGTGATCTCTGACAAATATATCCAGTCTATTAGTCTTGATTTCTCTATTGGTATGTATGTATTGGTATATTTCAAAGTATGGTGGCTTTCTCATTTTATGTGACCCTTTTCTGAGGTGTGCATATACCATACCATCTTTTATCTGATGTAATTTCATAGTGTTGGCATAGCTTCCAGTGTATATAGATCCCAACTCTATCATGTCTGTGAATATATTCTTTCTTAGCAAGGACTGGACAGCCAGAGAAAATATGATCTATTGCTTCTTCTCCATCACCACATTTTTTGAAATTACTCATTATGATTATTATTATTATTATCATTATTATTATTATTATAATTATTATTATTAT
>NW_026312040.1:0-203 GCF_001194135.2 Octopus bimaculoides | reverse complement strand
TTATATTGTATTAAGGAATTTTGATATCCTATATCTTTGTCCATTGCATTCGGTAGTGATACTTTAGAACCTTTACTATCATTTTCATCAAACTGTATATTTACGTTCTTTATAGGAAATTCAGGGTGATGGTCATTGATGTCCTCTATAACAATTTTGATTTTTAATATTTTTGAAACACTAGTTCCTTTATTGACAACAAC
>NW_026312039.1:0-313 GCF_001194135.2 Octopus bimaculoides | reverse complement strand
ACGTTTGTTCTTTCTTTCCTACGTTCATTCCTTACTTCATACGTTCGTTCGATCGTTCCTACGTTCGTTGTTTCCTTCCTACGTTCGATCGTTCCAACGTTTGTTCCTACTTTAGTTCCTTCCTTCCTTCCTACGTTCGTTCTTTCCTTCCTACGTTCGTTCGTTCCTTCCTACGTTTGTTCTTTCCTTCCTACGTTCGTTCTTTCCTTCGTACGTTCGTTCTTTCCTTCCTCAGTTCGTTCTTTCTTTACTACGTTCGTTCGTTCCTTCCTACATTCGTTTTTTCCTTCCTACGTTCGTTCTTTCCTTCCTA
>NW_026312038.1:0-405 GCF_001194135.2 Octopus bimaculoides | reverse complement strand
CACACACACACACAATTTGAGGAAGTAATTTCCCTGTAAGGGATCGTTAACAACAATCCAGATGCCAACTGAGTTTTATCAAATTTATTGATTGAAAGTTCCTCAATATATATTTATAAACAGTGTCATAAATTACATATGAATCCTACAAATGTTTCAATCCGACAGTATGTTTGAATCATCAATATTGTAACTTTTATCGATGTAATAAAACATATATTGCCAGGTATCTTCAGGGAAAAGTAAGTATATTTTCCAGTCTTGAATTACGAAATAAGTCATTTCGTAAATCAAAACTGGAAAATATACTTACTTTTCGCTGACGATATCCAGCAATATATCGTTTGTTACATCTATAAAAGTTACAATATTGATGATTCAAACATACTGTCGGATTGAAATATA
>NW_026312037.1:0-449 GCF_001194135.2 Octopus bimaculoides | reverse complement strand
CACACACACACACACATATATATATATGTATGCATATACTTACATAAACATATTTGCATGCATATATGTTATAAACAAATTCACTTTCCATATTTTATTTTTAAAAAAGGTTGCTCCCATTGAATTATCTTCATTTTATCGATATGATATGAGCACTTGTGTCCGTGTGCGTTCGAGAGTGCGTTTGTACATGTACGGCCGCGATTCCCTTTCGCACAGTTTCCGACTGCCAAATTCATTCACAAGAAATTGATCGGCCTGAAGCTATTCTAGAAGATACTGAACCGAATTGTCACACAGCATGACTGAACCTAAATTCACAGGGTTACTAAACAAGTTCCTTAACGAGACGAGCATGATATATACGTATAACATGTATGCATGCATGTATGTATATAAGTATGCAAGTATGTGTGCATGCATGTGTGTGTGTGTTTGTGTGTGTGTGT
>NW_026312036.1:0-545 GCF_001194135.2 Octopus bimaculoides | reverse complement strand
GTTTTATCACCTGCGCATCTGTCAATATGTCCGCTCAGTGCAATTTGCCTATACTGGGGAAGCGAATCTGTTCCTTATGCACCGTGACTGCGTCTCAAAGAAGGGCTCGTTTGGCCTACATAGTTATGGCCACAGCCTGAGCAGGTTGGGACATAGATAAGGTTGTGGGGGGCACATGTGAAGTTAATTTTGATTGAGAATTTTTGTCCTTGCTGGAATGTGAATTCCGAGCCTTCACTTAGGTGTGGGCATGTTCCACAATTGGGTCGTCTGCATTTTTTAACTGTTGGTGTTGTATGTATTGAGTATAGTTTTGCATATGTATGGAGTCTCTTGAGTGATTTGTCTTGTCTTTTACATTTTAGTAATTTGTGTTTATTTAGGATGCTGTTCATTTTCGGGTCTTGAGAGAGTATAGGAAGATTTTGTATAATTGTGTTGTATGCTTCGTTGTTTCTAGAGTTGTGGGTTGATATGTATGGGAGTGATTTGAGCTGAGGTGTGGTGTTTTGTTTTGTTGTTCTTAGTGTGTTTGTGTCCAATTT
>NW_026312035.1:0-504 GCF_001194135.2 Octopus bimaculoides | reverse complement strand
GCCACACAGTGAGACTGAATCCGGAACCATGTGGTTGGTAAGCAAGCTACGTACCACGCAGCCACTCCTACGCCTATATATATAATTATTTTTTTCTATCAGTAATTAAAAATAGAACTAGGTGGCTTGGTTCTTTTCAAGGCCAAGGTCAGCGCTCTAATTGATCACTAGTAGTAGTCAACACATTTGACCTCTACTGACCCTAAGGGGTGAGGCCGCTATTGTCTCCTTATCGCACGGGAATTCCCTTTGCTGATCTCTTCACCATCTGCCGAATCTATTTACAGACCGGTGGAATTTAATCCTACTATTCCCTTAAACACTCACATATTTATGATCATCTCAAGTACAAGACACTCACGTATTTATGATCATCTCAAATACATGACAGAAGTTCAAACAAAACAACTGGGTATGTATTCAAAAGACGCCAACAAAAAGTCCACCATTTGTTATGGATGACCTCAAACTTTATGGTAAAGATGAAGCCCAAATCAGTTCCCT
>NW_026312034.1:0-288 GCF_001194135.2 Octopus bimaculoides | reverse complement strand
GTATGTACATGCGCGCATACGCGGATTCTATGAGCGTGGGTTTACCTTCTACGAGTATTTTTACTTTTACCCTATTCGAGTAATTTCCCATTATTTAATTGTCATTCTCATAGCTCTTTTGTTTGTCCTAATAACGGTCCATTGTAATTTCTCTTTATTTAACGGTCATTTTCATAGCATTTTTGTTTGTCTTAATAACTGACGAGATGCCGGAGCAGACTTCCGCTCCGACATCCGGAACTCTGAGTTTTATTATGGCAACCGACTAATTGTCACATATTATATTAT
>NW_026312033.1:0-250 GCF_001194135.2 Octopus bimaculoides | reverse complement strand
AAATCATACCAAAGCAGATTGGAGCTTAGTCCAGCCCTCTGGTTCACCAGGCCTTTTTGAACCATCCGACCCTTGCCAGCATGGAAAAGGGGATGCTACATGGTGCTAATGATATAATCTTTTACTTCTTTCAATCATCTAACTGTGGCCATGCTGGAGCACCCGCTTAAAAAAATTTTAGTTGAAGAAAGCGATTCTAGGACTTTTCCTTTGTAAGCCTAGTACTTATTCTATCAGTCTCTTTTGCTGA
>NW_026312032.1:0-390 GCF_001194135.2 Octopus bimaculoides | reverse complement strand
ATGATAGACTGTATGAGAAAGTATGTGACAGAGAATATGATAGTGTATTTTAATTAGAATATGTGAGAGGGCAGAATGAAGAGAATCTTAGATTATGATAGAATGGTTGGTTATATGATAGATGATAATATAGTGCATATGACAGAACTTTTGATAGGACTATATGTTAGTTTATATGATACAAAATATGACAGTATATATGAATTGACATATATGCTAGAATATCAGATAGTGTATGATAAAAGGTATGAGAGAGCATATGATATGTATATGAATATGTATATGAATATGAATTAGAGAATGTAATAGAGAGCATGATAAACTATGCAATAAATTATATGGTAGTATATATGAATTAGAATATAGAATAAAGTATATAATTTGTCATAA
>NW_026312031.1:0-570 GCF_001194135.2 Octopus bimaculoides | reverse complement strand
GCATTAGGAAGGGCATCCAGCTGTAGAAACCTTGCCAGATCAAACTGGAGTCTCGTGCAGCCTCCTGGCTTGCCAGTCCTCAGTCAAATCATCCAGCCCATGCCAGCATGGAAAGTGGACATTGAACAATGATGATGATGATCATGATCATGATCATCATCATCATCATCATCATAATCATCAATCTGATCTCGCAAAGTTTCTACAGCTGGATGCCCTTCCTAACACCAACCACTCTGAGAGTGGTTTATATGCATATAAAAGGAACAATAAGAAAATGGAGATAAAAATGATAATTGATAAACGTCAATTTTTTTTTTTTTTGTAATCAGTAAATAATAATTGATGTTTATCAATTATCATTTTTATCTCCATTTTCTTATTTGTACTTAAATATAAACTTCAGTTTATTCCTTTTCTTACCTATCATTTATGACCATTGACACTAATAGTCATAATCACATATAGGTAATATGCCAGTAATTCATTGGATATAAATATCCCTTAGATGTTTTTATAACCTCTAATTGAACTCACCTATATGTATCTATATATGTGTATGTATATATA
>NW_026312030.1:0-514 GCF_001194135.2 Octopus bimaculoides | reverse complement strand
ATATATATAATGCCAACCACTCTGAGAGTGTAGTCGGTGCTTTTTATGTGTCACTGGCATGGAAGCAAGACAGCTGCTCTGGCAACTATCATGCTTGGACGGTGCTCTTAGCGCTCCACTGGCACAGGTGTCAGTCATCGAATTTGGTTCAATTACGATTTCAATTTCACTTGCCCCAACAGGTCTTCACAAGCAGAGTTTAGTGTCCAATGAAAGAAAGGTTGGTATGGGTGCCAGTCAGCAAATTTGGTTCGATTTGTCTATTTATTTATTTCAAACAGTTCAGATAATATATATAAATACATGTGTAAAGTACTAGTAATTTCTAGAATAGAGAAAGAAGAGCAGTTTCTTACACCTGTTTCTGCCAAGAGTACTCCACATGTTATTTCCATCTTTTCAGTGTACTGTAGTAATCTGTAGATAAAATTCAGGTACTTGGGTATGCTTCTATGTCAGAGAGTCTTATTAGTCCAAGAAGTTTATAGGGCTAATTTATTCATATATGAATATA
>NW_026312029.1:0-225 GCF_001194135.2 Octopus bimaculoides | reverse complement strand
AAGCGGACGTTAAACGATGATGATGATGATGATGATGATATATATGTGTGGCCTTACCCACGAATTTTATATAATATATATATACATACATATATATATATGTATATATATGTATATGCATATATATATACATATATATATAATTTTACTTGATTTAGACTGCAATGATACTGGGGCACTGTCTTGATACACACACACATACACACACGTATATATATATATATA
>NW_026312028.1:0-217 GCF_001194135.2 Octopus bimaculoides | reverse complement strand
CGTCCAACCCATGCTAGCATGGAAAGCAGACGTTAAACGATGACGATGATTATGATACATCATCATGATCTTTAGCATTCTAACATCCATTTTGTCCATGCTCATATGGGTGAGACAGAATTGGTTGAGGCATATATACGTGAACATGAATATATGCATGTATAAATATGCATACATACATATACAAACATACATACAAGCACAAACACATATACAT
>NW_026312027.1:0-608 GCF_001194135.2 Octopus bimaculoides | reverse complement strand
CTGTTCATTGCTATTGTGGAGGTCTTATAGCACAGTTCTACCTGCATCATCCCTCTCCTCCCACCCCATTATTTCTAGGTAGGTACAGACGATCAGCATCTGCTTTTGGGTGGTGCATGTTCTTAGAAGTTAGAAGTTTTCTTGTTGGAGCTCTGTAAGATTTCAGTTAATGATGTTTAAACTATATTGGACTCCTGGAAATGCCAGGGTGTTAATGACATTGGTGCGATTTTTTAAGTTGAATTCAGTTTTTTGTATGAGTTTTACTCTCCTGTAATATTCCTTTCTTATTTTTTCTTTCATGGTAGCATGTTGTATGCCACCTTCATTTATTCCCAGGTATTTATAATTTTCTTGTGGGTCAAGTTCCTTGATGCTAAAGTCAGTATCTAATTTAATGGAAGCTGTTCCCCTGAGCTTGCCTCTTACAAAAGTTGCTTTAGCATACTTATCAAGGCCAAAATTCATCCGATGTCATTGCTGAACAATTGTTAGGAGCTCTACTAGTTCTTTGTCATTTCTAGCAAACAGCTTCAGATCGTCCACATAAAACAGATAGTTTATTGTCATATTGTAAACTTTGAACCCATACCTGGTATAATTTAGTT
>NW_026312026.1:0-208 GCF_001194135.2 Octopus bimaculoides | reverse complement strand
TACACATATGCATAGACAACTATACACGCACGCACACACTCACACGCACACACTCTCTCATACATATAATCAAATGTAACCAAAGACATATGCACACACAAATGCGCACATGCACACATACATATTTACATCCATCCATTCACACACACATATATATATATATGTATATATGTATAAATATGTATGTGTTTATATATGCGCACGTGTA
>NW_026312025.1:0-228 GCF_001194135.2 Octopus bimaculoides | reverse complement strand
TTTGTATTTTGAAAGTTTTTCCATTTCATTTAGAGAAACGTTGTCATCTGTTGGTATTGATACATCAATTAGAAATGATTTTTTTTTTCATGATCTTTGACAACTATATCTGGTCTATTTGGCAAATCCCAGACTATGGTTGCTTTCTCGTCTTCTGTGACCTTTTCTGGCGTGTGTGTATACCATCTTATTTCTGTTGTTATTCCATAGTGTTGGCATAGCTTCCAG
>NW_026312024.1:0-285 GCF_001194135.2 Octopus bimaculoides | reverse complement strand
TTCACGTTGCTCCAGTTCACTCAGCCGTAGAAATGAGTTGCGACGTCACTAGTGCCAAGGTCTAGCGGCATTTGTCTTTCCCTTGGATAACATCAGTGACGTGGTGATGGGAGACTGGTATGCATGGGTGACTACTTACCTTCCATAAACAAATTTGCCCGGACTTGTTCCTCGGAAGGGAACTTTCACCTGGTTATTCATGACAGAAGTGGGTTCTTTATTAGGAATGAGCTGAAGTTAAACAATGTCGACAACACTGCTGACTTTGCTTATGACGGCCCATCA
>NW_026312023.1:0-600 GCF_001194135.2 Octopus bimaculoides | reverse complement strand
AGTTCGGCAAAAGAGACCGATAGAATAAGTACTAGGCTTACAAAGACTAAAACCCTTAAGCTGATGCTGCAACATAGCAGAAGTCAAATGACCGAAACAAGTCAACGAATACAAGAATATTTTATATATATATATATATATATGTATATATGTATGATCTTTCTTTGAGTTTAATCTAAGTTCTTGAGAAAGTTGTTAGCCAGTTGCTAACAAACCAACACGATTTTTGAGTTAAGAGAGTTCTCGGTGTTTGTAAATATGTGGTTCTGTTAGGGTGTTGGTTGAACTGTTGATGCATTTATTCTTATAAGAATAAATGTGTGTGCATTTATTCTTATAAGAATCACACACGGAGAATTTCTGGAACGTCTTACAAGGCTTCATTGTAACAATAATAGTTTGGGGCACGGCCCTGAAGAATTTTTAGTCAAATGAATCAACGGCAGTATTTATTCATTATTTTGAAACCTGGAAGGCGGCGAGCTGGCAGAAACGTTTACACCCCGGGCGAAATGCTTAGCGGTATTTCGTCTGTTGTTACGTTCAGAGCTCAAATTCCACAGAGGTCGACTTTGCCTTTCATCCTTTCGGGGTCGATAA
>NW_026312022.1:555-702 GCF_001194135.2 Octopus bimaculoides | reverse complement strand
AGTACTCTGGACACTAGAGACCTTATTGTACATCACATTAAACACACCATTCTACATTCTACATTACCCACCCCATGCAATATATCTACTACATCACACATACCACAGTATATGCTACATTAAACACACCATACAATATACTATGTT
>NW_026312022.1:0-545 GCF_001194135.2 Octopus bimaculoides | reverse complement strand
CATACCACAGTATATGCTACATTAAACACACCATACAATATACTATGTTTCACACACCATAATATATACTACGTTTTACACACCGTGCTATATACTATATTTTACACTGTACTATGTGCTACATTTCACACACTATTCTATATGTTACATTACACAGATCATGCTATCTATACACTATATTACACGTACCATACTATATACTACATTACACACTCCATACTATATATATGCTACATTTCACACACCATAGAATATACTACATTTCCCACACTATTCTATATTCTGCATTACACACACCATACCATATACTATGTTACACATATAACACTATGTACTGCATTGCACACACCATAGTATGTATATACTACATAGTATGTGTGTAATGTAGTATATAGTGCGGTGCGAGTTATGTCTACATTACACACACTGCACTATATACTGTATGACACACGCTATATTACATACACTATATACTATATTACACACACTATATACTATATTACACACACTATACGATACACTGCATTAACTCGCACCATTCTATA
>NW_026312021.1:0-1043 GCF_001194135.2 Octopus bimaculoides | reverse complement strand
ATATATATATATATATATATATCAGGGGCGTGCACTCTCAAGCATGCAAGCTATGCGCTGCATGCTCTTTTATCATCGGAAAATTAGATAAAATAGTTACTTTCTTGCAAAGAAAAATCCGTCCAGTTGTTTTCGAAATATTCTCTCTCCCCTTCCCCTCTCTCAGTAACTTGTACTTTTGCTTTGAGAAGGCATGCATTGAGAATCCCGCATATAGACACTCCCTAACTCCCTATCTATGTTAGTTTGTCCTTCCTTCTTCTCTCTCTCTCTCTCTCTCTCTCTTTGTAACCTGTCAAAACATATGCTAAGACCTATATCATATATATTTTGTACCCCTTCCTCTCTGTCAGTGATTCCACAAATTTATCATACGAAGTAATGCTTTCCGATAATAGCATGACCCCACCTCTCTATCTCTTTGTTAGCTGGTTCTACTTTTTGACCGGAACTAGAGCAGTTCTCAAGAACTGCTATAATTAGCCATAATTCTTGGAACAGCCTGGCGGTAAGTTTGAATTTTTTATCCAAAACATCTGTTTGCACTATTATATTTTTGGAGTGTTCTGAAAACAAAAATATTTAATTTAACTAACGTTATTTTTCCGTTTTTTTAAAATTTACTTACAATTTACGCAGATGCTTACACGTGTGTTACTTTTTTTCCAAATGAGTGAAATGTGTGTTATAAACGATATTTTGAGAAATAGTTGGAAAACAATTAATTATAAACGGTGGGTGACCAAAGAACTCGCATATTTAATCAGTAAATATGACCAAAAAATGGAAAGTCATCTAGATACAGCTTCTATCTTCACTGGTCTGTCAAACCAGTGATTTCTTATTTTTGTTAGAAATATTCAGTGACATTTTTTTCTTTTACTGACGTCTTATTTAAATATCCAGAGTAAAAGTCATAACATAGTGTATTGTAAAGAGCTAATAGATAAAACTAAAACTGTACTCGAAAACAAACTTGATAATTTTTCAATCTTTATGATATGTTAGGGGAAAAATATGGAGTCGATGCAGGAATCGGAATT
>NW_026312020.1:0-281 GCF_001194135.2 Octopus bimaculoides | reverse complement strand
ATTATCAACCCTGATATTTTTCATGGACCGTGTGATGGTCTTCCTCGGTATTGAGAGTATAACAGTTGTCACATGACCAATCAACGAATTGGCATCCATGTTGTGAAAGAAGATATCTTGATTGAACCATCGGTCTTTAAATCTTAGAAAGATGCTGCAAATAATTATAGTCCCAGACATCGTGCTGATTTGGAGTTTATGAATTAAGATTCGGTCATTTGTAGCTGACGAAGTAAGATTTGTATCTTCTCCCCAACATTCTAATTTCAGCCATACATTTG
>NW_026312019.1:0-223 GCF_001194135.2 Octopus bimaculoides | reverse complement strand
CTTGTTTCAATCATTTGACTGCGGCCATGCTGGAGCACCGTCTTTAGTCGGACAAATCGACCCCAGGACTTATTCTTTGTAAGGCTACTACTCGTTCTATCGAATCTGTTTGCCGAACTGCTAGATAACCGGGGACGCAAACACACCAGCATCGGTTGTCAAGCGATGGTAGAACAGACACACAATACATACATATATATATATATATGTATATGTATATATA
>NW_026312018.1:0-292 GCF_001194135.2 Octopus bimaculoides | reverse complement strand
CGCAATATGCGTGCAGTTCCAAGTAATGCCGACTGTTGCAATACATCTAGATTGTAGGGTATTTCTAACGTCTTCAGATAATTTTTAAGAGTGGATGGTATTGAACCCAATGCTCCGATGACAATAGGGATAACTTTTATGTTCGACTCTCGTAGCTACCACAACTTAGCGATCTCAATTCTCAGGTCTCCGTATTTATAAACTTTTTCTCTTTCTTTCATGATGTGTTGATCTCCTGGCACTGATACGTCGATTATTAGGCACTCTTGTTAGTCCCTCCTAAAGGTTACTA
>NW_026312017.1:0-252 GCF_001194135.2 Octopus bimaculoides | reverse complement strand
TCATCCTTCAGAGTAAACAAAATAAAGTACCAGTGAAGTGTTTGGGTTGACTTTGTCTATTATTTTTTCGCCTTGTGTATTTCTGATCTGCCTATGGTAGAAATCATCATCATCATCATCATTATTATTAAATTATTATAAAATTGTTAACATGCAAGGCAAAATGCTTATCAATATTCTGCAGCTTTGTTCTGAGTTCAAGTTTTGCCGAGATTAACTTTGCCTTTCTTGACTGATAAATTAAGTACAAGT
>NW_026312016.1:0-394 GCF_001194135.2 Octopus bimaculoides | reverse complement strand
ATTCTTGTTTGATTCACTAATCTGTTGAACAGCAGCATAGTCGAGATGGTGTGTTTTCGTCTCTTACTCTTGTTTTTTGCAAACATCTTCAACATGTCTTTCTAAAATGAAATTCCATTATGCAGCTGAGGAGTACATTTTCATTGTATATTCTGTGGTGTTCTCACTACATGAATAAATGGAGCTTGTACGAAACGTACGTACTGCTATAACCTATTGAATTTTTGCTGCTTAACTTCAAATTTTATTCACCAAATCTCTTGATTTTGTTTTTGGTTTTTTACCCTACCAAATTCTGGTGCCTCAAACATTTTAAGTACCACATTTAATCTTTTGATTACTTGAAGCATTTGACAAAATAGAAGGGGATATAGCATCATACAACATGGAAGAC
>NW_026312015.1:0-493 GCF_001194135.2 Octopus bimaculoides | reverse complement strand
GTAACATTTGAGGGTTTCTGAGCATTTAGGAGTAATACAAAGAAACATAATCATAGATATTATACGAAGCAAAGGCGAAGCAAATATTACGTCCATATACAAATATCTGTGCTTATGTATCAGATAAAGTCAAATTTTTACTTTTCATTTCAGCCGCGTGTTTTTTTAACCGAAATAGCCTCGCAGAAAATGCAATTTCGATCAGGAGCAAAAATATTTTATTATTTATTCTTAATAGAAATCAGGATAAGATCCTGTTAATGATAATAATAAGTGGCCAGCATGAGATATCGTACTGAAGATGGAGAATAAGCTATTTTTACTGTTTTAATCCCGAAATTGGACCCAATACACAATTTACTGTGAAGCTTCATTTTGTATTTTTCATTTGCTTGCTCACAACCCGTGTTTTTGTAGAAGTTATAACAGCGGCTTTTTGGCGCCTTTGGCGTCTTCTGTTAGCATGTTGGAGAAGGTTATTTCCTGATCCCTT
>NW_026312014.1:0-534 GCF_001194135.2 Octopus bimaculoides | reverse complement strand
TATATATATATATATAGATAAGGCTATACCTTAGTTTAAATAAAAGCCTATACCATAGTGGATAGTTTAATATTACATCCTACCGTAAGAAGTGCACATTTCTCATTACCTAAAAAATAACTCCAGTATACAACACGCAAATCTATATTCTATATAACCTTATAAATCTGTTCATACATGGTTATTACAACACGATATCTATGCAAATTTCATCGTAATAGTTTGCCATACATTGCATCAGGAATTCAAATAACTATGACCCAAAAATCGCTTTAGCACTAAACCCTTATATTAACTTGTTTGCTGAATTGGAGATTCTTAATATAGCAGCTTTGTTTCGCCTTCTTTACACGCAGATTTGATTTTCATGTTGTTTATTTATATTTATTATGCATGATGTTTCAGTAACATTTTTCTTTTAGTTATTTATACAAGGTGAGAGTAATATCTTTCATTTCGTGTTCTTTCCTGTAGCTGTGCCGACGGAAGCTATAGTAGTAGTAGTAGTAGTAGTAGTAGTAGTAGTAGTAGTAG
>NW_026312013.1:3367-4422 GCF_001194135.2 Octopus bimaculoides | reverse complement strand
ATATATATCTTTTATTTGTTTTGTTTCAGTCAATTGACTGCTGCCATGCTGGAGCATCACCTTGAAGGGTTTTTAGTCGAACAGATCAACCCCCAGGACTTATTACTTTTTAAAACTTGATACCTACTATATCGATCTCTTTTGGCAAAAGTGTTTAAACTCCATCCTGTCAACACCTCAAATGTAAAATTCACCCCTGAAGACGGAGGCAGTGTTATTCGATGATGGAACCAAGTAACTATCATTATTCCGGACCAGCAAGCTGTTGGACTCGTAAAATTCAACCCCTTTCAATCCTGATAACATTTCTATTCTGTGTAAGTCGGACTTTCTTTTATCTGTTAACATATGTACATTTTTGTATTAAATGTATTTAAACCATTACCTACCATAATTCTATTAACTGGAATTTTTTTTATGAAACTTTGATTTCTAGCATAAAACAGCCTTAGAAACACGCTGGAATGATCAAAATAACATTTCAAAATAACATTTTAAATAGAAATAAGCAAGATATTGGGTGAAAAATTAGAAAACCTCATTTGAATATCAGAGAAATATACCTAGTAGATATAGCAAAAAGGTTAGATATGTGTAAATATTGACAGATAATTACGAAATTTGTAATTTTTAAGTGATCTCATATGAGATCACTGGTAGGTAATGGGTTAATATTCTATGTATATCGACTTGTCTAACTTGCTCATCCTTACATTTACTCCTCTACCTGCTCAAGTTCAAATCTCTTGAGCACTACAAAGTGTGTTCTATACAGAGATTACCTGTCTCTTATCTATAAATATGTATGTATATACATATGTGTGTGTGTGTGTGTGTGTGTGTATGTATGTATGTTTATATATAACCTCGTGTATATCTTTGGCGATTTTTTCTTCCTCCGTCTTCCCTTCTTTGGACTTTCCTATATTTCCGACGAAGAGCTCCGCTCGAAACGTCAAATTCTCTTTCTTTCCTTTCCTGAGCGGCCAGTAACACAATATCTGCATCACGTCCTCGCGTTGTTGTTTTTTGCTGTTATTTTTTTTTTGTCGTTT
>NW_026312013.1:1168-3018 GCF_001194135.2 Octopus bimaculoides | reverse complement strand
ATATATATATATATATATATATATATATATATATATAGTATGAGGAAGGATATAAATATCCTGGCAGATGGGTTACTCTATGTAAAGTGCCAAGGCCGGTTTCTTTTGAAGCCTATTTAAAATACAACACGACTGTACGCAATGTGGAGTAATTCAAATTCCAAACGGTCCAGTAAAATTTGTCAACAAAGACTACTGCTGGTGCTAGCAAATTTTTACACAAGGTCAGTCGTAAATAGCTCATCGTTGTGAATAACTCATCGTTGAACAACATGATTTACTACTACCACTACTACTCAATAACTTATCGTGTTTTACAGGTATGTGCGTATGTAATTGTGTAAACGTACGTTTGTGAAGGTGTATGTGCGTATGCAAGCTCTTGAGACCACATATGTGACCAGACCACCTGCACGCATACATGAGGCACGCGAGAAAGAAAGAACGTAAAATCCCACAAATGTTCTTTCTTGTCACTCCACAAATGATGCATGTTATATACATACATACATACATATATATATTCCCGGTTTCTGTGGCGTATGTGTTCCCCAGCTGGACGGGACGCCAGTCCATCGCGGCGTTACTCATTTTTGCCAGCTGAGTGGACTGGAGCAACGTGAAATGAAGTGTTTTGCTCAAGAACACAACACGTCGCCTGGTCCAGGAATCGAAACCAGCCGAAATTGCAAAGATAATCTGGAATTCGACTGAGGAAAGAAAACTCCGAATGACCTGTCTTGTTTTCTTCGTATCGTCTGTCTGGATGTATATATATATATATATACACACACACACATATATAGATATACATATATATATATATATATATATATATACCTATGTACATATATACGTATATACATACACACATATGCATATATATATACATACATACATATATATATATATAAATATTTATATATATATATATATAATTGGAGCATGAGAAATAACCAAAAGTAACCTTTGACTTACATCTATGAACATATGCACCCACTGGTATCTATTCTGTGCGGTTTTCGATAGCCCTACATGTGTCTACGTACTGGTATATCAAATACCACACAACATTTAAAAAATCCTGATGTCTTATTGTTAACGAATGCACGAAGCTGACCCGATTACAATACAAAACAAGACACGGTAATGTCGTAGGAATAATTCACTAGGAAGTGAGTGGCATGTATGGATTGGATAGAGCAAAGGCTGCCATTACCAAAAACTGTCATCATATCTGACCTGCTCGGGTGAGCAATATTTTGTGATTATACAGGGTTTTTTTCTTTTTCCTCTCGATTCACGACTACTATATCCGGTTTTCGCTGTTCAATCTTGTGGTCACATTCAATCATAACATCCCAAAGTTTCTCTACCTTGTCTTTCTCGATTACGCTTTCTGTGATTTTCCCGTACCACGCCCTTTGCTTTATCCAATCTATACATGCCTCTCACTTCTCAGTGAATCATTCCTACGACATTATCGTGTATTGTTTTGTATTGTTTTCCGCTCAGCTTCGTGCATTCATTAACAATATGTCATACAGTCTCACGTTAATCACAACACACAGCCTCTATTTGTCACTTACTACTGTATTATCCAATCCTGTATTTAGTTTAACGTGTCTATAGTTCTCGTCACTCTTCCTTGGTTTGTACCATCCTCTTATTCGTAGCAAATTTTCTTTTTTAATTCTAAGTTTTCCCTGTTGCAAACAAGAAATCGACTCCTTCAAATATTGTAGCAATTCAGCCTCGGCATTACGCTTCGCTTCCTTACTCCTTAACTCAGGGGTTTTCAAACTGTGGTCCGCGGACCACAGGGGGTCCGCAAGGACAAGACAGGGGGT
>NW_026312013.1:0-477 GCF_001194135.2 Octopus bimaculoides | reverse complement strand
GGTCCGCAAGGACAAGACAGGGGGGCGTGGACAGCAAATACTTTTTATGGGCAATTTGATTTTATATATGGTTTTTAATCGAAATCTTTTAATTGACAATAAACCTATTTTGTTAAATACTGTTAAATAAATAAATGTAAAAATATATGTTATTTTAAGCAAACATTTATGTATAAATTTCATAAGCGTTTATAAGGGGGTCCGGTCCCTAAGGTAAAGCCTGAAATATAAAGTGGTCCGCAAGTCAAAAAGTTTGAAAACCCCTGCCTTAACTCACTCCATAAAACACGACGTTCCCGCTTCTAATATAACTCTTTTGTGTGTTAAACAGTATTTATTAGCAACGGAGGCAGTATTATTAGTAAGGAGAGATAATATTTATCCCCACTTAAGCGTGGATGTTATGTTAGAGTAAACCATACTGTGGTAGATGTTGTTGGCACTCCGTCGCTTACGACGTCAAGGGTTCCAGTTGAT
>NW_026312012.1:0-314 GCF_001194135.2 Octopus bimaculoides | reverse complement strand
TAATTCCTGGGGTCGATTTGATCGACTAAAGGCGGCGCTCCAGCATGGCCAGTCACATGACTGAAACCAGTAAAACAGTAAAAGAGTAAAGAGTATATGTGTAGCCAACGATTCAAGCCAACGCACTAGACAGCCATTATGTACTCATACAATAAACGCTCCCACGTTGAATCTGTTGACAACCAGTAAGAAACAATTATGAACTTTTCGTTTAATTACATTTTTTTTTAAATATGTATTTTTGATAAGGTTCATTTTTTTCATGAACCGAAACATGTAAAATATCTCTGAGAAAATTAAAAATTAAAATTTAT
>NW_026312011.1:138-248 GCF_001194135.2 Octopus bimaculoides | reverse complement strand
TATGTATGTATTTATGTATGTATTTATGTATGTATGCATTTATGTATGTATTTATGTAAGTATGTATGTGTGTGTGTATGTGTTTATTCATGTATGTATATATTTATATA
>NW_026312011.1:0-108 GCF_001194135.2 Octopus bimaculoides | reverse complement strand
TATGTATATAGTATGTATTTATGTATGTATGTCCGTATGTTTGTATATATTTATGTATGTATGTATTTATGTATGTAGGTATTTATGTATGTATGTATGTATGTATGT
>NW_026312009.1:0-457 GCF_001194135.2 Octopus bimaculoides | reverse complement strand
TATATATATTTTTTTGTTTGTGTGTATATATGTACATTGAAGATAAAGAGCAGAAAGCATAAATTATACATATATTCAAACTTTGTGCTCAACAGCTGTTTCATTGGCAATAAACATATATATATATGTGTGTATGTATGTATGTATATGTATATATGTGTGTGTGCGTGCGTCTGTGTATATGTATGTATATGTATATATAATGTGTGTGTCTGTGTATATGTATATATATATATATGTGTGTGAGTTTGTCTCTGTGTGCGTGTGTGTGTATTCGACAGGCTTCTTTCAGTTTTCGCCTACCAAATCCTCTCATAGGTCTTGGACCTACTAGAAGCTATAGTAAAGATACTTGCCCGAGGTGCCACGCAGTGGGATTGAACCGGAGCCATGTGATTGGGAAACAAACTTTTTGTTGGGAAACAAACTTTTTATCGTGGAGTAGGACAACGAGAGA
>NW_026312008.1:0-338 GCF_001194135.2 Octopus bimaculoides | reverse complement strand
TGGCCGCAGTCAAATGACTGAAACAACTAAAAGAGTAAAAGAGTAAAGAGAGCATGACGCCGAAGAAAATCTGAAGGGATGAAATGCATTGAAACATAATCCATTAAAGGTAAGTTATGTGTGTGTATAGTGTCTGAGTGCCTTATACCTTGCTGAATTCATGTAAGTCATGCCTTGTGCTATATATGAATATGTACATATATGAGACTTTGAATGGTGGAATTAGATCGTACGATATTTTTAGATATTGTATAAGTCACCGCAAATTTTTTTAAATTTTGCTAAGCATACTTCCACTAAAAATGAAGTCCTTCAGAGAATTGACATACTCTTCACAC
>NW_026312007.1:0-242 GCF_001194135.2 Octopus bimaculoides | reverse complement strand
AATTATATGTTAAAACTACTTGAAATTTGAATCTGTTGATAATTCACTTTTTTGTTACACTAGCATCTGTAAAAATAAGCATTAAAGAATGCTTAGTAGATATAATAGTGATATAAAAATATTAAATGGTAAAGATGCATATTAAGTTTCCTACACAGGTGATAGTATCATTGTGATTTGCTATAAATTCAATTAAGCACGTTTGTAATGAGTATGTAGTTGATATTTTATAATATAATTTA
>NW_026312006.1:0-576 GCF_001194135.2 Octopus bimaculoides | reverse complement strand
TGTCACAGTTTCTGCTATTCTGAAATAACAGAGAAACAACAGTATAAGATATAGAGGAATCCAAATGAACTTCACTTTTCAATTTTTCTTTATTATAATTACATCACACACCATAGTTTAAAGCCTATATCTTATACATGTATGTCCAGCAATCAAACACACTACCTTATGGTTGCGAGCCAGATGCTCTAACCATTGAGCCATTCACTGTACGTACACAAATGAAATACATTCTACATCTGAATGATTTCGATTTCTTAGTAAAAGAGGAAACAAGTCCTACTTCAGAACCTACATCATGGTACTCATTGTAAATACAACACAGAAGGTATACATCTTCATATTTTTGATGGACAAATTAATTATTTTCCTTTCTTCCCCTTTACATGATTACAGTATGGTGTCAATATCTATAAAATCATGAAATATATCCAGTAGAAAAGGATAAAAAAAAAATTAATAGCTCTTATCAAAAAAAGAAAGAAAGAAAGGACCCACATGTAGCGATCCATCTCTGTGCTTTCAATTCTCTCCCCTACCACCCTTCTATCATTCTGTTCACCCCATTCTTCTCTT
>NW_026312005.1:0-202 GCF_001194135.2 Octopus bimaculoides | reverse complement strand
TATATATAAATATATATTTAAACCATTTATCTTTATTTTTACCTTATTGTATCTCTCTATTTCTTTCTCGTTCATTTATTCTCCGTCTTTTTTTCTCTCAGATTTCATCTTCTCGTTTACACATACATACACACACATCAGTTCAGTTCACTTCACCTATCCCTCACTAGCTTTCCTCCTTTCACATCTATCTATCTATCTA
>NW_026312004.1:0-497 GCF_001194135.2 Octopus bimaculoides | reverse complement strand
AGAAATAGACGCTATCTTTTTATAGTGAGTATGCCAGACAGAAAGTGTGGCGTGGATGTGAAGTTCTTTTGTTAGTGTGAGAGAGCAGCATGTGTGTGTAATGTTGCTGTGTGTGTGAGACAGGGAGAGAGAAAAGGAAAGAAAAAGAGATAACTGGCATGTGTGTAAGGGAGGGAGAGAGATAGAGAAGGAGAGCGCGATCTCTCTATCTCTGCCGAATTGATGTAAACAAACCCATGTGGTCTGATTTTCACGTTTAAATCGCCATTTCCAAAATATATTTATTTCAAATCATTTATCCGTATATATATATGTAAGGCAAGATGTGTGTGTTTTGTTGATATACGGGCAACACACACACACACATACGAACATGTATGCGTACAAAAAATATGTATGCAATTGGTGTACATACGTGCGTGTGTGTATGTATGTGTTGCTCATATAAATATATATATATATATATATATTTATATAAATAAGGATAAGATCGATAT
>NW_026312003.1:0-385 GCF_001194135.2 Octopus bimaculoides | reverse complement strand
AATTGCATCATGGTGCTGTTTTTCTCACAGACAGTGCCCAACTGACCTTACTATGTTGTGTAGTTGACAAAATCAGAAACAAACAGTGCGCAAGTGCAAAATTGAAAATATAAAACGGTGACAATTTACCCATCGCACCCTGTATGTGTGTGTGTCTTTGTGTCTGTGTTTGTCCCACTACCCACCCCCACCGTAGTCTGACCACCAATGTTGGTGTGTTTAACCTCCTGAAAGAATAAGTCCTGGGGTCAATTTCTTTGACTAGAACCCTTCAAGGCAATGCTCTAGCATGGTCACAGTCAGATGACTGAAACGAGTAAAAGGCTAAAAGACTCATATATTCATGCTTGAGTTTTATAATCCTCTTTCTAGTATCAAACCTATA
>NW_026312002.1:417-650 GCF_001194135.2 Octopus bimaculoides | reverse complement strand
ATAAATTTACCAATAACAATAGCGAGAAAAAGAAAGAAAACTCTAAAAATTCCGATTTATTTGTGACATCTATACCGAAAGTTCACCCAATACTCATTGTCCGGAGTTTGCAAATGAATTTCTCTGAAAATTATTAATTTGAAATAAGTCATCCTGAAAGGGCCAAGATTTGACTGCTATATATAACTGGTCGAGTTACCATGTTAGAGTATCCCAACGTCTAAGCTTATCAG
>NW_026312002.1:0-331 GCF_001194135.2 Octopus bimaculoides | reverse complement strand
AATGACCATAAATACCTGTTTGCTGATGGAGTTTATTACTCCTCGTGTCTCCTTTTCCCTCTGTTCTTTCTCATCACCAACTTCCTTCAGTAAAGTAGCCATTATATATACATGTATATATGCACAAATATATATATGTGTGATGTTTCTTTTAGTTCTGTGAGTTTGTTTCAGAAATCCTAATAGTGTAAACGTTGCGATTTAGCGTCGACACTGTTACCCTCCTTGTGTTTCTTGTTTACCGTTTCCTTGTATTACCAGGTGTCGCTGGCGCACGTATACATGGCAGAACACGTTTTGTGCAAGTTATAGTATCATATATCTGAACAAA
>NW_026312001.1:0-283 GCF_001194135.2 Octopus bimaculoides | reverse complement strand
TAGAAGTTTCTGATTTTTACCCATTTCAGAGCCATGGATATTTAGTTGGTTGACTTGTCTGGCCTTGAGCCATTGTTATTCGCGCCACTATTTCACAAATAAAGCAAGCAGTATTTCAAACAAGCTCTGAGATTTTAAAACTGCTATTTCCCTGTATCTCTTTCTTTTTCCTCCTTGCTTTAACCATCATACTTATTGGTCTTTATATTTCTTTCTTTATTTTATTGTATTAAATATCAGCTGAATTGTCTAAACCTTTCTTTTCCATCATAATCATCATAAT
>NW_026312000.1:0-234 GCF_001194135.2 Octopus bimaculoides | reverse complement strand
ATTTACCACTGGAAATATGAGCGTTTCGTTCACTCTTCTTAGACAACTCTTATTTAGGGACTTTATGAGCAGGATGGGCTACTTGACCTGAAAATAATTCTACCTGGGCCTCACCTGCAAGGTTATGTGCAGTGTATGCTGATGTGAGATCACCATGCCATGCACATATGGTTGTGATGCATGCATCAGACGGGTAGTCATGATGGGTATAATGGGCTTTGTATATTTGTACCC
>NW_026311999.1:0-669 GCF_001194135.2 Octopus bimaculoides | reverse complement strand
TTTTTGATTTATTCATGTTTAGGAACACAGGGGTAATCAAATCGATATGAATATTATTTGAGAGATTGCTATTTTGTATCCTGCACAGAAGTCCTAATTTCACTGTAAACCGGTTCAAAATTGGTATAAACTGGTTTGTTATGAAGAAGATTCATGGGGGACGTATTGACAAACCGAAACGTTGGTATTTATTTATTTATTTATTTTTGTCTCTTCTTTACGTTCATAAATTTATACCATTTCATCGTTTTATACTTCCTATCTTGTGACAATGATTATCATTAGTTTTCCACGGATCTTACAATTTATTTTACGAAGAGTTGTTACTTTTCTGGCTGTTCTTGTTAGTCTTAGGGTTAGTCTTTGGTCAGTCCCTAAAGATCAGATCTGTGTGGAAAAATATTTTTTTGCCTGGCCATTTATAGGCGCAGATATGGCTATGTGGAAAGAAGCTTGCATCTCAACCACATGGCTCGAATTTAGTCCCATTGCGTGGCACCTTGTGTAAGTGGCTTCTACTATAGCCTCGGGTCAACCAAGATCTTGTGAATGAGTTTGGTAGGTGGAAACTGAAAGAAGCCTACCGTAAATACACACGCATCCACCCACACATGCACACATACATATACATATTTATATGTATGTATATACATATATATATATATATAT
>NW_026311998.1:0-214 GCF_001194135.2 Octopus bimaculoides | reverse complement strand
ATTCATTCATTCATTCGTTCATTCATTCATTCATTCGTTCATTCATTCATGTTTCTTCCCTCATTCATTCGCTTACAATTAATTCTTCATCTCCGTGTCGTTCGTCTGATTCCTTTACACCCCCCTCTTCTTCCCTCTTCACCACGGACATGCTTTTTTTGTTATATTTCTGTGTTTATTTTTATAAATGCTGTGTGTGTGTATATGTATGTGT
>NW_026311997.1:0-394 GCF_001194135.2 Octopus bimaculoides | reverse complement strand
ATAAACAGTTTGGCTGCTTGTTTCTATGGAGACTGTCAGAATGATGTAGACGCATCTGATGAGAGCTCAATAAGGTTCGAAAATCGATTATGATTGTTCGTAATTTGTTTTTCAATTCTGCGGAGAAATAGCTAAAATTTATATCGTATGTTACATACACATATATATTCTGTTATTTGTTTCAGTCATTTGACTGTGGTCATGCTGGAGCACCGCAATAAAGGGTTTTTAGTCGAAAAAATTGATCCTAGGACTTATTTTTTGTATGCCTAGTACTTATTCTATCGGTTTCTTTTGACGAACCGCTAAGTTACGGCGATGGTAGTGGTGGTAGGGAGACAAAGACAGACAGAAAGACATACGTAAATATATATATATATATATATATATATAT
>NW_026311996.1:0-212 GCF_001194135.2 Octopus bimaculoides | reverse complement strand
GGCGTGTGCAAGTATACATGTAGGTATAATGCATGCATATATCTATGTATTCGTTTATATATCTGTGTAAGTATATATGTTTGTATGTATGCATGTATGTATGAATGTATGTATGTGTGTGTTTGTATATGCGTATGTGTGTGTGTGCTTGTGTGTGTATATAAATATATATACGTATGTGTATATATATAGATACATAGATATATAGATGT
>NW_026311995.1:0-272 GCF_001194135.2 Octopus bimaculoides | reverse complement strand
GAGACAGAGAGAGAGACAGAGAGAGAGACAGAGAGAGAGACAGAGAGAAGGAAGCAGTAGATATCAACTGAGGTTGGTGATGTCGCTTAGGTCTGAAATGACAAATATTTAAACATACTGGTTGGTGCTTAAAGAGAGCAGTTAATGGCAGCGGGGTTGGGTGGGGTTCTCTTTTTTTTTCTCCCATTTGTTTTAGGGATTCAGAAACTACTACCATTGCTACTACTGTAAATACTACTACTACTACTACTACTACTACTACTACTACTACT
>NW_026311994.1:0-459 GCF_001194135.2 Octopus bimaculoides | reverse complement strand
TACCTCCCATAAATATATATATATATATATATATATGTTTGTATTATGTAAGTATGTGTTACACATGCATAGAATCGACTGTGTATGTTTTATTGTTAATTAGATTTGAGATACGCTCTGAATGTGAATATAGTCTTTTCTTTCGGGGTTTTTTTGTTTGTTTTTTTCATGGGAGAAAATATAATTTTCGTTCTCTTGTTCAGTGGTTATTGTCCAAGAACATTGTTACTATGACCATTCGATTTTTCTGAACCACTTCGCTCTTCGTAGTATAATAAGGAATTTTGTAAATATCTATATCAGCGTCCATGAAATCCCAATGTCTATACACACGCGCGCTCGTGCACAGACACACACACACACACACACACACACAAGCATACATATATATGTTCGTATGTGCATGTGTGCGTGTGTGTGTATGTATACATACATACATACATACATACCTATATATAT
>NW_026311993.1:0-217 GCF_001194135.2 Octopus bimaculoides | reverse complement strand
TATATATATATATATATATATATATATATATGCGTGTGCGTGTGTGCGTGTGTGTACGTTTGTTTGTATGTATGTATGGGTTCTGCATATTCATGCGTTTGTGTGCTTATGTTTGCGTGTGTGTGTGTATTCGAGTGTGTTTGCATGTGTGTGTCTGCTTGCTTGTCCGTATTACCTATGTACTTATCTATCTCTTTATCTGTCTCTCAGGCGAAAG
>NW_026311992.1:0-223 GCF_001194135.2 Octopus bimaculoides | reverse complement strand
TAGACCAAAGCTTGAAAATGAGAAAAGACCTGTGAGCATATATATATATATACGTTTATAAGCTTTTCCTACAATATGTGGAGCAATTTAGCCCCTCTTTCTAGCAATGTAGGTGTCTTGGCATCCTTACACGCATTTAATGATGATTATATCTTTCTTTATGGTAGCATATTGCGCATGGCTGTTTATATTATTTTATACACACACATGCATTTATATATAT
>NW_026311991.1:0-288 GCF_001194135.2 Octopus bimaculoides | reverse complement strand
GCTCGCCCATAGCAACCTATATCTTTTCGAAACGGCCGTAAGACTTTATACATGTTCCAGACTCCTTATGAACCATTTTACCTCCGCTTTATCATCTTCTTCATTCGGACTTCGCAAGTACATTTATGGACTTACACTTTTTCATATATTTATATTTATAAATTTTTATATGTCTATGAATTTTTTTTTTTATAAATTCTTAGACATTTTTTTATATATCATAAAGATGAATCCATCCATGTATGTACCTTGTATACCATGGAGAATTTCGTTAATATGGATTGAATG
>NW_026311990.1:0-768 GCF_001194135.2 Octopus bimaculoides | reverse complement strand
ATATATATATATATATATATATATATATTCAGAGAGATAAATAAATAGATAGGTAGGTATGTATATAAGATATGTATGATCATACACCACCCTTTTTTTTGTATTTATTTTTACTCACATATATATATATTCTATTGTGTATAAACCAACATGTCTGTGAAACAACGAACAAAATTAACGGAAACGGAAAAAATTCTAATGGAAATTTCATCCAAACTATCAACCCTCATTACAATCATAGAAACACAATCCTCTATCTTAAATGAAATAGAAAAACAGTCAACAGATGGAAAACTCATCAACGAACATATAAACAATGAAATGAAGAATATCACGGAAATCATACCAACAATTATAAAATCTACCAAGGAAAATCTACCACAACCTCCATGGATATCAGAAATAAACGAAAGAGATCTGGAAAACGAAGCCCACCGAAAAAGAAAAGAAATTTGGCAGACATGGAAGAAATCTCTCAATATAAGAAAACAAAACTTCTGGAAAGCATATAAATGCGAAAAATATGCCAAAACACACTCAGAATGGATTTCCTTAACGGCACCCATACTTCCTCGGAAGTACCTAATTAAAGAAATTAGAAGAGAACCACAGGAAGAAACAAAACTCCGATGGGATCTCGTCTTAACAAAATTCAGGACCGACATCTCTATCACCCTGTCTAAACAATCCCGTTATAAAACCAACTATGAAGCAATCTACAGTCTTATTGAAGATGAAATATCAAAACTAGCAACCGGCAATGTAAAA
>NW_026311989.1:0-295 GCF_001194135.2 Octopus bimaculoides | reverse complement strand
TGTATGTATGTATGTATGTATGTATGTATGTATGTATGTGTAGTGAAGTAGCGTGGCTTAATGGTTAGGGCATTCGGCTGACGATCGTAAGGTCGTGAGTTCAATTCCTGGCGACGCATTGTGACCTTGAGCAAGACACTTTATTTCACGTTGCTCCAAAATATTTTCGTCACTTTGAGACCACGACCTGTTCACTGACAAAAATATTTTGGCAAATTAAATTTAAATATTGAAATTAATCTAATAGTTTTTGTGTGTTTCTTAAATGGCTTATAAACACCTTCCACGCTGCAAT
>NW_026311988.1:0-308 GCF_001194135.2 Octopus bimaculoides | reverse complement strand
CACTTGATGGAGTCTATTTATGTATGTTTCTGACATTTATTGTACCTGTGAATCTGTCACACACAAAGACTATCTTCTCTGTTAACCTTTTTCTGATACTGATGCACCTCTTATGTGTCCATTGTTTGCACAGGGTACATCTTAATGTGTTTCTGTCTACATCTTTTCTACTTATTGCATAGGACCATCTATCTGGAGGATTTGGAATTTGTTGGCTTTCCTATTTAGTTAAATTTTGGTTTTTGCTAAATTAACTCTTATGCCCATTGATACTAGACAAGTTTCCGCCCCTCAAATCTTTTCTCCAG
>NW_026311986.1:0-240 GCF_001194135.2 Octopus bimaculoides | reverse complement strand
GACAGACAGACAGACACACATTCTCATTTTTATATATATAGATATATAGAGAGATAGATATTATACAAATAAATTTATACATGTTATATACATGCATGTATATATATTTGTATAACATATACGTATATAATGTATAGTATATTCAATGCATCTATATTATCTTATATATGTATGTAACATACATTTATCTTACATACATACATACATACATACATTTATGTGTGTGTGTGTGTGTGTGTG
>NW_026311985.1:0-408 GCF_001194135.2 Octopus bimaculoides | reverse complement strand
TGATAATACTAAAAATGATGATGGTGACGATGATGATGATGATGATGATGATGGTGATAATAGTGGGGATGGTGGTGATGATGATGAGGATAAAACGGTGATCAAAATGAAGACGATGATTTCCTTGTGTAACTCAGGCACCAGGATAATATCTAAGAGGTGAAGCTATCTGCATTTCCTTCCTTCCCACCTTTTTCTCTTCCTTCCTTCCTTTCTTCCTTCCTTTCTTCTCTCTCTCTCAGTCTGCCCCCTCTCTCCCTCTCTGTCTCCTTCCAAAATGCACACACGCGCACGCGCACACATGCACGCGCACACAAACATCCACACACGTATTATTGGTTTGCAACTGGAAATAATCTACAACTTACTCAGGTACCTCAAGTTTCGTGGGGAAACTTTTATATGTAT
>NW_026311984.1:0-339 GCF_001194135.2 Octopus bimaculoides | reverse complement strand
CTCAAAATAAATGTTTGGAAGGGATATATTCTAAATATAACTCAAAGAGGAGTAAAAGAAAGAAAGGAGGAAAAAGAAAGGAAAAAGAAAGGAAAAAGGAAAGAAGAAAAGAAAGAAAGAAAAAAAAGAGCGGGAGAAAGAAAGCAAGACTTTCGGTGATGACCAAACCGCACTTGTTTTTCATGTTTATTTTTTATTTTTTATTTTTATTTATTTTTATGAAGACGATCCATTGTTTGATGTCTCTATGAAATCGTTGGGTTATATATTTTGGATACCCTCAAGGGAGTACCCATCTGTCTATCTATCTATCTATCTATCTATCTATCTATCTATCTA
>NW_026311983.1:0-478 GCF_001194135.2 Octopus bimaculoides | reverse complement strand
TTATTTATTTATCTATTTATTTATTTATTTATACGGATAAAGCAATCCAGTGTTGCTTGGTGGTGATGCAATCTTGCTGAAGCTATCAGAACAGGACATTGCTTCTTCAATATCCAACTTATTCTAATGAAAATATAATAAGGAAAGGAGGTTAGTGCGGAAAGCATCAAGTAGAGTTCTTGACCTTCTGCGTATGGACATGACAATGAAAGAATAGCAGAACAGCGGCAAGCCTTCAACGAGGAATTGATTGGTAAGGAGCATTCTAATAATCAAACACCAATCCAATTACTTTTCGAATGTGCTGTGGAATGAAGAACAAAATGAAGAGGCTGTGTTGTATCAATATATCCACTTACTAATCGATTTACCAATCAGGATTTCCTACGTCTAACTCAACAACAGTCAGTGCATCCCTATACATACATACACATGTATGAATGTATATATATATATATATATATATATATATATATAT
>NW_026311982.1:0-367 GCF_001194135.2 Octopus bimaculoides | reverse complement strand
ATATATGTATACATTTATATACGCATGCATATACACATATATCTGTGTGTGTGTATGTACGTGTGTGGGCGGGTAGTTTGTGCTAACATGTATATACATACATTCATTACATGAAGAACAAATAACAAATAATAAATATAGTTGAAATTCAATAAAGATATGAGTATGTCGGTTTAATTACTGAGTGAAAATTCATGGTTCAGGTTTTTTGCTATGGAAAGAGGAAGGTGGGTGATTTTGTTAGTCAACGAGGTTCTGAGTAATGACTTTGTAAATTAGTTTCTGAAGATGTCAGTTAGCCATTATATATAATTATGTAAATAAGAAATGTTAATGGAATGTGTGTGAACATATCATGAGACATGCA
>NW_026311981.1:0-202 GCF_001194135.2 Octopus bimaculoides | reverse complement strand
ATGTGTATTTATATTTACTCACAAACACTTAATTGCATGGGTGCAAATATGTGCTCACTTTCAGTATGCGCACATATGTGCATACACACACATAAACACACACACGCACACATATATACACAGACATTGATACATCCATCCATCCATCCATACGTACATACATAGATATGTGTATGCATGTATATATGTGTATATATATATA
>NW_026311980.1:4078-4607 GCF_001194135.2 Octopus bimaculoides | reverse complement strand
TATATATATGGGGTACCGATGTGAAGGGCTCAAGTTGAGCAAATCAATCCCAGTACTTCTTTTTTAAGAACCTGTTTGTTATTGTCTTAGTTTCTTTGGTCGAAACCTTATGTTAAGGGAACGTAAACAAACTGACACCGGTTATCGATCGGTGTCGGAGTACTAACAAAAGTACAAGGACGCCAACATGTAGACGTATACTTATATTTTTATACGACAAGCTTCTTCCAGTTTCCGTCTACCAAATGAATTTACAAGCCGTTTGGTCGGAGTGGTGTAGTAGTAGAAAACACCTTGTGAAGCTGTTACGCAGTGGGGTTGAACTCAGAACCATTTAGTTGGGAGGCAAAGTCTTTATCACACTGCGATAAACATGAAGACACAAACCTCTATCTGTCTGCCATGCGTTTTGTGAACGTGTACGATGTATGTACGTACGTATGGATATGTATATGTGTATATATATGTATGTATATATATGTATGCATGTGTGCATATTTGTATGTATATATATATGTATATATATGTA
>NW_026311980.1:0-563 GCF_001194135.2 Octopus bimaculoides | reverse complement strand
TACAGGTACAAACAGAAACAGGAAATAAGAGTGAGAGAAAGTTGTGGTGGAAGAGTACAGCAGGGTTCGCCACCATCCCCTGCCGGATACTCGTGGAGCTTTAGGTGTTTTCGCTCAATAAACACTCACAACGCCCTGTCTGGGAATCGAAACAGCGATCATATGACCGCGAGTCCGCTGCCTTAACCACTGGGCCATTGCGCCTCCACTTATCTAGTTGTAATGTGGGACAAACACAAACACAAACACAAAGATACAAACACATAAATACATACATATACGTATACATATAGATATACGTACATACATACATGTATGTATATATGTATGTATATATGTATGTATGTATAGAACCACACGTCAGGTTCATTCAGCTTCCCTCAGACTCGGGGCTATAGCAAAAGGCACTTACCCAAGTTGCCACGCAGTGAGAGGGAATCCGGAACCAAGTAGATAGATGATTGACACCGAAAATAAAAGGTCCACAGAAATTAATATTTTGCGATTAATAATTCAAGCATGTCATCCCACTCACACACACACACACACACACACACACACAC
>NW_026311979.1:0-203 GCF_001194135.2 Octopus bimaculoides | reverse complement strand
ATACACTCCATCCCATATCGGATATGGTAGAATTCTGTAATAATGACTACCATTATACCTGGCCCGTATATAGCAACCAGAGTTGCTAATCATGCGATTATAAATCTTTGATGAAAGCATTTGAGTAGGTTTTTACGTATTACCTATTTCAACACACACACCGTAAATATTCTTCCTCTCGCTTGATATGTAGTTATTTTAAT
>NW_026311978.1:0-660 GCF_001194135.2 Octopus bimaculoides | reverse complement strand
AATATATATATATGTATACATATATATATATGTATGTGTGTGTATGTGTGTGCGTATGCATCTATGTATACACATACACACATACACACATACATGCATACATACCAGTGCTAGAGCATTCTTAAAACCTCCTGAATCTACAGAGGCCAGTCGAAAATTCGAGAAATCTCAAATGTCATCTCTCTATGGAAAAGTTTCTACACTTCAAAGAGGTCGAATTTCAGTATCGAACATTAATCATTAAATTCTGACTTGCTCAGTATCACGTGTGCGAGGGGCGGGGTGTGCGCGCGTGTGTGCGTTAAATCATAAATTTACTATTCAAAACTAAGCCAGCACTTCTATATATGACTATTGACACTTCTATATACCAGAATAATAATTATTAATTCAACAAATTTGTTGGGGTCTCAAGGCATAAATACTACTCTCAATTTCAAAACAGTCTACCTACGGGTTATTTTGTTGTTAACCACAGCAATACAGAATTATTACTAGGCCATCCGTCCTTGACAAGTGTCGGATCACAAATACCCACTGCACATAAAAGCTGGAACATTTTACAACTAGGCCTCTTTTGACGAGAACAGCAACAGGCTAAATACTACAAAACTCGTAATTTGTGCTCATCAGTTGAATGAGAAACCAGAGTACATGACT
>NW_026311977.1:120-299 GCF_001194135.2 Octopus bimaculoides | reverse complement strand
TATGTATGTATGTATGTATGTATTACGTCCTTCTTCAGTTTAGTTCAAAATTTCTTGCCAATAGAGAAAGAGCCGATTTCTGATTTAGATTCAAGGCTCCTTTATTGGAATTTCAATATCAACAACAAGGTATTTTTGTATGCATGTATGCATGTATGTATGTATGCATGTATGTATGT
>NW_026311977.1:0-110 GCF_001194135.2 Octopus bimaculoides | reverse complement strand
TGTATGTATGTATGTATGTATGTATGTATGTATGTATTATGTAATGTAGGAATGTATGTATGTATATATGGTAGTGTGTGAGTATCTCAATGTGTCTATGTGTCACTTTT
>NW_026311976.1:0-294 GCF_001194135.2 Octopus bimaculoides | reverse complement strand
AATAATAATAATAATAATAATAATGATAATAATAAATATTATCATATTTGTACATCAGTCAAATCAGATAAATCCAACAATGGAAAAGTAGTGTCTCAGATCAGTCTGAAAACGTTTCTACGCTCGTTCGTTTTTACGATGAAGTTTTTCAGTGGGATATTCAAAGCGTTTCATTGCCTTCCGCCCCAAACAAATTTTACTGGTTGCGTTTCACCTCCTGCATCCTCTGTTCCCGAGCAATTGCATGTATGTATGTATGAGTGTTTGTATGTATGTATGTATGTATGTATGTAT
>NW_026311975.1:10840-11362 GCF_001194135.2 Octopus bimaculoides | reverse complement strand
GATGAGTTCATGAGCCTTGGTTCTTTTCCCTAAAACTATATATATATATACACACACTCACATTCATACATTCATATATATACTTTATATTGCTACTTTATATATGTGTATAACATACATTTGATATGATTTAAGCATTTTGTAATAATTATGTTTAGATTTTTATATCATGTTTGCGTGTATGTGTGTGTGTGTCAATGAGTGTGTATGTATGTGTGCGTGAGTATACCCACGCAGACTAACATATTATTTGTATTCTATATGTACACATTTTATACAGCACGTTACCAGTCTTTTATACATTATATGCACATATAGGGGCAGGTGTGGCTGTGTGGTAAGTAGCTTGCTTACCAACCACATGGTTCCGGGTTCAGTCCCACTGCCTGGCACCTTGGGCAAGTGTCTTTTACTATATTTTCGGGCCGACCAAAGCCTTGTGAGTGGATTTGGTAGACGAAAACTGAAAGAAGCCCGTCGTATATATATGTGTGTGTGTGCGTGTGTGTGTGTGTGTGTGTG
>NW_026311975.1:6434-8509 GCF_001194135.2 Octopus bimaculoides | reverse complement strand
ATATATATATATATATATATATATATATAATCAAAATAAGCAACAAGGATATCCAGCGGTCATGCAGTACGATCGTTTCAAACAACTCCATTTAATTGAACAATGCAATCATTACATCAATTTAAATGCAGAGCAATCCTCAGCTGCACAAAGACATAGAATTTAATTAAATTAGAACAGATGGACACATTAGTATAATTTTACCTAAAGTCTCTAAGAAGGTAAGGAGATAGACAGAGAACATGCTGTCTTCATTTCAGCTTAGAACCTACTAACGTATCAGGAAGAAAGACTTGTTACAGATTTTATTTGTCACTGATTTATGGGGCTAATTTTAATTTGTAAACTAGTTTATCAGATCTTTGTATATCTAAGGCCAAAAGAGCAAGGAGCAATGCCTGTTAGGAAATGGGCTGAGGGAGTCGACAGAAATCATAGTGGGTATAGTCATAAAATCTATCAAGATTTATTTGAAGCAATATCATGAGATTTGGTAAAGGAAATCTTAAATCAAGATGTTAGCTGACAATTAAAGGGGCAGGCCACTAGTAGGTCATTGATAATGAAACAGGGCAATCTTATCATGTGGTACTATCGTTAAATATTTTAAACAATATTGCCATATTGTATAAAGTTAAAATTTAGGGTTATTCAGAAGATTATTAAGAAGAATATTATAACAAAAGGATAAAAAAGCTTTTTGAATAAACACCTGAAATTATTTTTGAGCATTAAGGGTGCTGCATTATTTGTAAATTGAATCTGGAAGAGTGTAGGCTATTGACGGTTAAAACTCATTAATCCCCATCCAAATCTCGATTCAATATTTACTTGTATTCACCAAACACATATTTCCCATTTTACTGAATTTTGATTTTCTTTGTCAGTTTTTTTAAAGCATTTTCATTATATTTTTGTAATACTTCTTTCGGAATGAGAATAATCAAAAAGATTCCCGCCCACCAAAATTTTAGAACTTATCCTTATATGAGAAAAAAATATTATTATTTTTGGTTTGACTCAGGTTCGGTTTTATTCCTGGTAGAATTTATGTGGGTAACGGGTTACTACCGGTAACCTTAGTTATCCACAAGTTTTCGGTAGTCTTTCAAGCGCTTACACTCCTCTATGATTATTATTATTATTGTTTTTATTATATAATCAACTAGTCCTCTCCCGCCAAATTTCAGGCCTTGTGCCTATATTAGAAAGGGTTATTATTATTATTTTTGGGTGAGAGAGTAGTGCATCATGACTATTCGTCTAACATGAGTACACCAGGCACATGCATCACAACCATATGCGAGCCACATGGCGATTTCATATCAAGATAAACAGCACATGACCTTGCAGGTGGGGGCCCAGTTAGAATTTTCTTCAGGTCGAGTAGCCCATCCTACTCAAAACGTCCTTGAATAAGGTTTGTTTAAGGATGTTGGACGAAACACCCATGTTTCCAGAGGTGAACTATTCAAACCCCAAAGAATTCCTCTCAACACATATGGCTATGATGCTCCCCCACTACTTCTCCTCGTGATCTGAGATTATTATTATTATCATTATTATAAATATTATTTTTATTGTTGTTGTTATCATTACTATTATTATTATTTTAAATAAAATATGGCCCGTTGTCTTCTGCTGAACCGGGATCATCCCTTGACCCTAGGGTTACAGCAGGTCCTCATCTCATGGAAAGTACACAGGGCGTAAAATGTGTGCGGAACCTAGCAACACTATTTTCTGAAGTTCTCCCACGCTAACATTGCAAAGGAGTTTGTTCAGCTGCTTATCAAGGCCCTTTTTAATTAGCCCTAACGCTCCAATCACCACTGGTGCTGTGCTGCTTTTCATTCCCCACATTTTGGTCCCTTCTATTTCTAGGTCTTTGTACTTAAATAACTTCTCAAATTCTTTAATGGACACATTAGCACTCCGGGCAAAAGGAAATTAGTACCAGTTACGTACTGGTGTCTTTTCCCCATAAATTTCAGGCCTTGTGCCTTTAGTAGAAAGGACTATTTTTGTTATTGTTATTATTATTATTATTATTATTATTATTATTATTATTATTA
>NW_026311975.1:4668-6332 GCF_001194135.2 Octopus bimaculoides | reverse complement strand
TATTATTGGTTTCTTCTTCCAGGAATACGTCACATCACAAATGCGTACATTTGGACAGAAAGTTCAAGATAGAACTGAAAGAGCTGTCGAGAAAATAAACCAGGAATTTGTCACAGCTATGGACGTGCTCTTGGAAGACTTCAGACCTGTTATTGAGTATTTGGGTAACGAACTGATAGACATTAAATCACAAGCTTACACCTATCTGAATAAAATCACGAAATCTAAATACTACAAAGTCGCCCGCACCTATGCCAAACTTGCTTGGAATGAATTCTGGGATTTGTATGAAGTCGCTGTGGAAGAACTTGAGAAACAAATGGAATATTGGCAGCAAGTTGTATCTCATTGGATGGTTGAACTTCAAGTAAAATTGGACAGTTATATTGAAGAGGCCAAAGAAATCTACTCCGTAAGTAATAAAAATCGTAATAAAGTAAAATAAATTTGAATTTTGCACAAGAAGTAGCTCTGTAACAAAAACATCGATACAACATAAAATATGCGTTTAAATTCCAGAAGCTGTGATTTTTCCATTCAGAAAAAACCCTTTAAAAATATTTGGGGTTCCTTCAGAGATAGGGAAAACAAAATCGCTTCAGAAGTGATCATAAGAGTGACAGATACATTTCATCATAGTTGCAGCTTATCAATGCCATGGCTCGTGTCACTTCTGAAGCATAACTGAATCCACCAATCAGAAGAATTTAATTATAGATACAACATCAATTATCACATTCCAAAGCCTTTCCAAATTAATGATTTTTCTGAACTAGGGGTGGTCACCTCTGTCAACACACCCTACATTAAACAAATATGAAGCTTGCTAGTTACCTGGGATGGCAGTTTATCTTGTTAAGAAGACCACAAGGAAGAGTGGTATACCGTTAAGTGGTTCTGTAAACTGATCGTCGGCTCTGCTGGGCATTTCTTCCCGTCCACACTTTGTAGTTTTAAAGTGAGAATCAGTCTATGCAATTCGATCCCATTCTTAAGACTTAATGGGCTGACCACAATGGTTCAGTCAGCTAAAACAGCTGCAGTGACTATTAAGGCATAGGCTTTACATTGGCGTGGATTTTTCTTTGAGGAATTGCCTTACAGGGCTGGAGAGCTCCATTTCCCCTGGATAAACACCTATACATTAGTATAAATTATCTGAGTTTGTTAATACTGTATTGTGCAAGATATTAATAAACTAGTCTGGCGACCATAGGGTTTTGTAGTTTCTTCTTATAAATTAGTGCAGATTATGAGAAGTTCAAAACTGTCAGTGTCTGCAAAGGCATTGTTGTACCTGTAAAAACATTCCGCTTTAGGCCTGCCACGTAATCAAATAGCTTAAACTCGGTATCATATTGATTTCTCTTTCTCTTTTTCCTTTTGTTTTCTAAGGATATCATCTAAAGTATTATATTCTCTTCTGTTTCTTCCTTTGGTATATTTATCTTCATTGTACACCTTTTTGATTGTTGATATTTTGCTTCATATTTCTACGCTTTTCAGTCATTTATTTCGCAGACTGACTTCATAAACTATCGTTAGTCCGTCTCCTCTTTCCTTCATAACATTACTAATTCAGTATGATTCCTTTTTGTCCTTATATGTACGTATATATGTCTGTATATATATATATATATATATATATATATATATATATATAT
>NW_026311975.1:3294-4577 GCF_001194135.2 Octopus bimaculoides | reverse complement strand
TTGTGCAGTCGTCTGGTTTATTGGTTTCAAGCAAACCATCCAACCCATACCAGCATGGAAAATGAAAGTTAAACACTGATGATGATGTTGACGACGATGTGTCCATCAAGTATTAACTTTCTCTCTTTCTTTCTTACAGATATTCGAGCAATACCTGATCGATATAGGTGAGATGATCGAGGAACACTACAACCTTGCCATCGAATACCTCTCCTTTCTGCAAGACGATATCAACTTACATATCAGTGAATTCTTCACCATTATAAGAGGTGAGTTATTGTTGTTGTTGTTGGTTAGCACCAGGTCACTCCTTGTTCTAGTAGACCTGTGATGTGATCAAATGAGTTCCAGCCATGACCACCTCTTCCTTCAGGCATGGCGTATCTGACTATATTATCTAATGTGCCCATCTCAGTTGATATGAATTGTGATAACTCTCATTTTTGGCAATGATTCTTGCTTGATGTATGTTGACTGTCATATTTGACAACGACTCAGTCACTGAATATTATGTTGTCTTGTGTTTGATAATGTTTTCTTTTGTATATGATAGCTTTTGTGTTTGACAATGTCTCTCGTTTTCTGTATGATGTTATGTATTTGACAATTACTTTCAACTTGTGTATGATCTTGTATATTGTTTTATGTGCCTTATATATAATGTGTTTTGTGTATGATGTGTGGTGTGTATGATATATCTTATGCATGAGGCGTCATATGTGTATGATGTGTCTTATACGTGATATATCTTGTGTATGATGTCTCATGATTGATGTATCTGATGTAACATGATGTGTCTTTTGTATGATGTACTTTGTGTATGATGCATCTGTGTATGATGTGTGTTGTGTACGATGTGCCTTTTGTATTATATTTCTTACATATGATATAGCTAATGCAATGTATGTCTTGTGTACGGTGCATTTTGTATACGATGTGTCTTAAGTTTTGCTATTATGACTCTCAACCACCATAACTCATTTATCTCCCTTAGAATATGTATATGCGATCTCTGAATCTCTTGACAACGCTTTCTACAAAATGTCGCATGTATTTTCCTCGGACGATCAAAGTACAGTTTACAGGTTGCTCAAGTTTCCCAAGGATGCCTTTAAAGAGGTAGGTTTATCGAAGACACCCTTCCGTCTATGAAATGATTTGAAGATGGGCTGGAGGCACCAGGAAGTGTCAAAGGATTGTGTAAATTAGAAGTTACGGAGCAACTTTCAAAAATGTCCTTTCGTGGGTTGTTCCAGACTAATTGAATGAAAGAAGGTATGACA
>NW_026311975.1:0-877 GCF_001194135.2 Octopus bimaculoides | reverse complement strand
TCGATGACAGATCAACAGAGTTACTCCAAAAGATTTCAGAATATTCTTCAGGGGCCTCAATGAATATGGTCTTTCTAGGGGACAGTGTATATATAAACTGGGGTTTCTTTGATATTTATTACGATATAAAACCAAGTTCCGATGTTAATAACTGGTTGCCACCATTCAAAGGTAAGCTGTTTGTTATTATTATTATAATTATTATTATTATTATCATCATTATCATTGTTGTTGTTATTATTATTATTATTATTATTATCTTTGTATCACAGATTTTGCTGGAGCTCCTGGAGTCTTGCATGCGTAGCGGGCTTACTATTATTATTATTATTATTATTATTATTATTATTATTATTATTATTATTATTATTATTATTATTATTATAGACGTCGCACAGTATATAATGTCATGAGGTTGCTGATTGAAGATATTGTGTCTACCGGGGTTTTGTACTGTTTGTCAAGTCACAACAAGGACCTCAGACAGACAGTACTTTACACAATATGTGTACAAGTCTTTTGCAATACATCTAGATTGTAGGGGATCTCTAAGTTTTTCAGCTGTTTTTTTTTTCTGATTGAGTAGTATTGAACCCAATGCTCCGATGACAATGGTCGAGTGTGAGTTCTTTCTTCTTTTCCCCCACCCCCGGTACTTATTCGCCTCCTTTCATAGTTCTTCATATCTTTTAGTTGGAAAGAGTGACCCCCCTCCTCCCTTCACTTTTTTTTCATACAAAAACTAAAGCAAATTTAGAAACGGATTATAGCTGTGAAAAGAGCCCAGGAAAATAGGTAACACCCCCTACAATATGGGTGGGGGAGAGAAGTTGCCAACAGGTGGCTACACGAAATTCAACTCTATACTTTAAAGAGT
>NW_026311974.1:0-361 GCF_001194135.2 Octopus bimaculoides | reverse complement strand
TAGTAGAATCCGATTCGGAAATGTTTGAAGTATTAATACAATCTTTTTGTGTTGCTTCTGCATTATCAATGTTCGCGGTTGGTGTTTGTGCAGATCTAGACATCTCTGCATTTCTTACCTTTTCCAGCTTTCGGCGACAACTGCTACATTTCCTGGTTAATGGTAAAGGAAAATCGTTGTCTTCATCAATGTCAATAATCTGACGGAAACATGCTGTAAAACAGTAAAACAAATAACTAGAGAGACAACACATACTGTAACGGCAATAAATGCGTTATTTTCTCACTTTGATAATTAGACAGGGTAGTTGGTCAGCTGACCTCTCTGGCTAGTAGTCACACCTAAGTGATAACCACACAGC
>NW_026311973.1:268-466 GCF_001194135.2 Octopus bimaculoides | reverse complement strand
CGCGTGTGTATACGTATGTATATACACTTGTGTGTTTGTGTATACGTATGTATATGTACTTGTGTGTGTGTGTATACGTATGTATATGTACTTGTGTGTGTGTGTATACGTATGCATATGCACTTGTGTATGTGTGTATACATATGCATATGCACTTGTGTATGTGTGTATGCATATGCACTTGTGTGTATGTGTGTA
>NW_026311973.1:0-258 GCF_001194135.2 Octopus bimaculoides | reverse complement strand
ACTTGTGTGTATGTGTGTATACATATGCATATGCACTTGTGTGTATGTGTATACATATGCATATACACTTGTGTGTGTAAAATATCCATATACTCTGTGTGTGTGCATATACATTTGTGTGTGTGTGTGCTTATAGACTTGTGTGTGTATGTATACATATACACGTATGTGTGTATACATATACACTTGATGTGTGTGCGTGCATACATATGTATATACACTTGTGTGTGTATGTATATACACTTGTGTGTGTATGTA
>NW_026311972.1:116-225 GCF_001194135.2 Octopus bimaculoides | reverse complement strand
ATATATATATATATGTATATGTAAGTGTATAGTGTATATATGTGTGTGTATATGTGTGCGTGTATGTATATGTATGTTATATATATATGTGTGTTTATATGTAAATACA
>NW_026311972.1:0-106 GCF_001194135.2 Octopus bimaculoides | reverse complement strand
TGTATGTATATGTATGTTATATATATATGTGTGTTTATATGTAAATACATATGTGTATATACATATATGTGTGTGTGTGTATATGTTTATGTGTGTGTATGAGTGT
>NW_026311971.1:4545-5780 GCF_001194135.2 Octopus bimaculoides | reverse complement strand
TATTATTATTATTATTATTATTATTATTATTATTGTTGTTATTATTAAGGTGGAGAGCTGGCAGAATCATTAGCATGCCGGGCAAAACTGCTTAGTGGCATTTTGTCCATCTTTACGTACCGAGTTCAAATTCCGCCGAGGTCGACTTTGCCATTCATCTTTTCAGGGTCGATAAATTACGTACCAGTCAAATACTGGAGTCGATGTAAAATCCTATTAAATTTCATTCAGTTAAAAGCGCAGTCGACCTCGGTGGAATTTGAACTCAGAATGTAAAGCTGGTAAAAAACGTTGCTGAGCATTTTGCCTGTTGTGCTAATGATTCAGCCAGCTTGTCACCTTAAAAGATATAATAATAATTGTTGTATTCCTCTCGGGGGGGCTCGCAGAGAAAAGACAACGTTTAGAAAGACTTTCAGCAGATGTGGGTGGGTCTCGTTTGACCGTGTTGGTTGATAGACCCACCCACATCTGCTGAAAGTCTCTCTAAACAATATTGAAGGCAGCTATCTGCTACCCATGTTGTGTACGTACATCCAATATGGTCCCTATATTACATAACAGGATCTTAAACCCTTTTCTTACCATATTTCTGCTAAAATATACTGAATTTGTTTCAATTCATTTTTAAAATAATAAAAAATTTAGTTAAAATATTTTAACATTAATTAACTCATCTGGTCTTTGAAACAAATTTCACCTAGGTCAACTTGGCCTCTCATTCTTTGAGGATCAATAAAATAAGTGCCAGTTGAATACCGGGATCCATTTGTCCTCTCCTCCAAAATTTCAGGCCCTGTACTTATAATAGAAAAGATTATTGTTATATGGACTGTTAGATTTGTAGTTTGTCTGAGGTCCCATGTTTCAATGTAAAATGAATATACATATATTTATACACACACACACACATACATATTCGAGCAAAATTGTTGCCAGTACCGCTGGACTGGCTCCTGTGCAGGTGGCATGTAAAAAACACCATTTTGAGCGTGGCCATTGCCAGTACCGCCTGACTGGCCCTCATGCCGGTGGCACGTAAAAACACCCACTACACTCTCGGAGTGGTTGGCGTTAGGAAGGGCATCCAGCTGTAGAAACTCTGCCAGATCAGATTGGAGCCTGGTGTAGCCATCTGGTTTCACCAGTCCTCAGTCAAACCGTCCAACCCATGCTAGCATGGAAAGCAGACATTAAACAACGATGAAAGTTATTTTACAAAAATTCTTCATTAT
>NW_026311971.1:1246-4079 GCF_001194135.2 Octopus bimaculoides | reverse complement strand
GTATGTTTGTGTGTCTGTGTTTGTCCCCCACCAACATCGCTTGACAACTGATGCTGGTGTGTTTACATCCCTGTAACTTAGCGGTTCGGCAAAAGAGACCGATAGAGTAAGTACTAGGCTTACAAAGAATAAGTCCTGGGGTCGATTTGCTTGACTAAAGGCGGTGCTCCAGCATGGCCACAGTCAAAAGACTGAAACAAGTAAAGGAGAGTAATAAACAAAGATAGTGCATTTTAACAGATTCCTGGTAATTAAGGAGTTAGGGTTAGGGTTAGGGTTACGGTCTGTCCCTGTGTCCTATACACCAGTAGTTCTTTCTTTGTCCCTGTGTCTATATGTTGTTCCCTTCATCAATGAATTTTATGTATTTGCAGGGGTCACACCTGAAAACCGAGCGTTGGCCAACGACAAATTCTCCGGGAGCTCAAAACTGTGTCAATTAATCACCAACAATGGTGATTCGTGGACGATTAAAACCATCACGAGTGTCGGAGAACGAGAAGTTACATTTAAAATTGGGGAAGAGTTTGATTCACAGACCATTGATGGTCGTCCTGTGAAGGTAAGGTTTCATTTTTAGTACTGGTGGGTTTTTGTGGATGTGAAGGGGCAGGACTGTGGATCAGAAATTAATTTTTGTAAACCAGGTGGATGATTCCAGGGTTTGGTTCCGCCGCATAAAAACTTGGGCATGTATCTTTCTACCATGGCTGAGAGATAACCAGTTTTTGGAAGCAGGTGCCCAGCGTCGCCTTTCTGCCACTTGAGCCCGTGACATGTGTAAGGATTTTCGAGCGAGATCGTTGCCAGTGCCCCTGGACTGGCTCTTGTGCGGGTGGCACATAAAATACACCATTTTGAGCATGGCCGTTGCCAATACCGCCTGACTGGCCTGCGTGCGGGTGGCACGTAAAAGCACCCACTACACTCTGGGAGTGGTTGGCGTTAGGAAGGGCATCCAGCTGTAGAAACTCTGCCAAATCAGATTGGAGCTTGGTGTAGCCATCTGGTTTCACCAGTCCTCAGTCAAATCGTCCAACCCATGCTAGCATGGAAAGAGGACGTTAAACGATGATGAAGCTATGCGAAAGACCCATAAATGTGTGGGGTAAGATATTTGCTTCCCAACCACATGGTTCTAGGTTAAGTTCCACTCTGTGGAACCTTGGGTATTTTCCACTTTTAATCCCAGGCTAATCAAAGTCTTGTGAGTGCATTTAGTTGATGGAAACTGCAAAAAGCCTAGTGTGTGTGTGGCTCAGCATGGCCACAGTCAAATGACAGAAACAAGACATCAAGTTACTTGCTACGCAAGTACATCTCCATTTTATATATATATATATATATATATATATATATATGAAAATGCACTTATTTTAAAGATATTTATTTACTTAACCAGTTTCACTTTTTTAGAAAAAGATTATCAAAAGTCTTTGAGAATAATAGAAATATATATATATCTATATATATGTATATATATATGTATATATATGTGTATATATATATGTATATATATGTGTATATATATATGTATATATATATGTGTATATATATGTATGTATGTATATGTATGTATGTATATATATATGTATGTATATATATATGTATGTATGTATGTATGTATGTATATATATTTGTATGTATATATATATGTATGTATATATATGTATGTATGTGTATATATATGTATGTGTATATATATGTATGAGTATATATATATGTATGTGTGTATATATATGTATGTGTGTATATATGTATGTGTGTATATATGTATGTGTGTGTATATATGTGTGTGTGTATATATGTGTGTATGTGTATATATGTGTGTATGTGTATATCTGTGTATGTGTATATATATATCTATGTGTGTATATATATATATATATGTATGTATATGTGTATATGTATGTATTGTAGGGTTTTCAAATTTATATATATATAAATATAAATAAATGTATATATACACACACACACAGTGGGCTTCTTTTAATTTTCCATCTACCAAATCCACTCAGAAGGCTTCGGTTGGCCGAAGGCTATAGTAGAAAGCACTTGCCCAAAATGCCATGCAGCGGAACTGAACCCGGAACCATGTGGTTGGGAGGCAAGCTTCTTACCACACTGCCATGCCTGTAGAAACATATATATATATATATGTGTGTGTGTCTCTTATTCTTTCAGGTTTCCGTGAAGATAGATGGAGACACTATGGTGGAGACTCAGGTTGGAAACGGTGTGGAATCCATCAACAAACGGAATGTCCAGGGTGCAAACATGGTTATGGTAAGTTTTGATACCCCTATGCACTCTACCTCTTCACTATGTTTTCCCCCCATATCTTTCTCTCTCTTCTCAACCTTTCCCTAATTCCCTCTCCCCCGTCATACCAGGGGTCATAATGCCATCCTCATTAACCTTTAGCACGCAGTAAGCGCATCACGTCACCATTTGAGTTCTCTCTCCTTTCACTGCGACAGAAATACACCTGCTGCTGCAGGGGAGTAAACTCATATGGCAACATGATGCGACTAAGCATGCTAAAGGTTAAACAGATACTGGTTATGTATTATGAGGGGGGGGGGTCTGGATATCTAAACACATTTCTAACTATTTTATTAACTGTGGAAAGAGGTGAGATAAGGTGCCTCAACAAAACTAAGTCATGCAGAGGCAGGGGTATCCCAGCCACGACAGTCCTGCCTTTTATTTAGACATTAGCTTAAAAGCTGCACTCTGTGTGGATTTTTAAACTAGCTAGCTCCCTGCGGCCTAAAACTAAAGACAGCTAAACAGCATGACTGTAATAGCATTGGTGCTTGTGTGTGTGTGG
>NW_026311970.1:0-510 GCF_001194135.2 Octopus bimaculoides | reverse complement strand
TGATGCAGTACCAGGCAGTGGTTCTCGTGGCTTCTGATCTTAACTGATTGAAAGTGTTATCATGTACATGCTTTGTTTTGGTGTAAAAGATGGGCTACAGCAAATATTCTGTTCAATACTACAGATTTGCTTGTCAGTTGTTTGACCTTAACCAGTTGAGCATGTCCTTTAGTGTCTGGCAATGTGCATCTCTGATCACGAGCAAAAGTAGTGGGGGAGCATCATAGTCATGTTGAGAGGTATTCTTTGGGGCTTGGATAATTCACTTTGGAAATGTAGGTGTTTCGTTCAACATCCTCAAACAACCCTTATTCGGGACCTTTTGAGCGGGATGGACTACTGGACCTGAAGAAAATTCTAACTGGGCCCCACCTCCAAGGTCATGCGCTGTTTATCTTGATATGAGATCACCATGTCGCGCACATATGGTTGTGATGCATGTGCCAGATAGTCATGATGAGTATACTGGGCTTCGAATATTTTACCCCAGTGTCACTTTGATGGCATGCA
>NW_026311969.1:6256-8352 GCF_001194135.2 Octopus bimaculoides | reverse complement strand
AAACAGACAGTGTTGGAATTCTTTTAAACAAAATAATATATATATATATAAAGATGAGACCAAAGTTGACTCCAGCAACGGGACCAACTTCGTACAAGAACGAAGTTAGATTGACAAAACGCTGCTCCTCTAAATGGAAACCTTACCTATCACCCTGTGGTACTGTGGTCTGAACCAAAACATGCCTTGCCGTCCACTCGACAAAACACACATGCTATATGGTCCACAAGCATTCGAGCAAACTGAGTCCTAAACTTATTTAATTTGCCTTATAAAATAGTCCGACTTACACAGAATATAAATGATATCAGGAATTAAATAGGTTGAGTTTTTAACGAGTCTAACAGCTGATTCTGGGGGCTTCGTGGGCCGGAATAATGATAGTTACTCGATTCCAATATTGGATAACACCGCCTCCCTCTTCAGGGGAGAATTTTACATTTGGGGTACTGACAGGGTGAGGTTCAAACATCTCATATGTAAAATCTCCCCTGAAGAGGCAGGAGGTGTTATCCGATATTGGCGCCAAGTGATTATCGTTATTCCGGACCACGAAGCCTCCAGAATCAGCTGTTGGACTCGTAAAGCTCAACCCATTTAATTCTTCATATCATTTATATTCTGTTTAAGTCGGACTATTTTATATACATACGCATGTACATATTTTGTATTAAATATTTTTAATATTCTGTGTAAATCGACTGGCCAAACTTGCCTGTCCTTACATTTACTCCTCTACCTGTTCAAGCTCAAATCTCTTGAGCATTACGAAGTGTATTCTATACAGAGAATACCTGTCTCTAATTGATAGATAGATAGATAGATAGATAGATAGATAGATAGATAGATAGATAGATAGATAGATAGATAGATAGATAGGCATAATAAATTTGTTTCCAGGAAACGTTTTGAGTGTGAAAATAAAGCTCCTATGTCAGGTATTTTCGGATATATCAATTTGACAGTCATTTTCTGTTCCTAAATATGTTGATACAACAGAAACGTTGACCGGTATTGTATGGTTGAAACATCAATTAAAGATGTGACTTTCTCCACACGTATTCTTGTCGTGTGTGCGTGTGTGTTTATGATTGAGAGGTGCAAGAGGACACACGTGGAAGGAAAGAGTCGCTAAAGAGGTCACAAATGTGTGATGAAAGATCTCCAGACAATGGACATAAGATAAAATAAGAAATGTAATAAACGAGTGAAGAACGAATATATAGTATGTTTATTGGGCAAAACAAAAACAGAATGACCATCCCGAAATATAACAAGATAGATACATGCATACATACATACATACATACATACATACATAATATACAGTATATATAAAGACCTCCACAAAAAGCCCTTATCCTCGCTAAAAAACTCACTAATATTACATCTCTAGAAATAAATATTATACTAACCGCTAGAAAGATTCTTATTACTTTCAATATCAAACTTTAGTGTCAAACCTCTAATAATTATGTGTATGCGTGTGTGTGTGAGTTTATGTATTCTATGCAAGCATATACAAGCATACATACATATGTGTGTGTGTGTGTGTGTGTGTGTGTGTGTGTATCACACAACTACGGTAGTAGTTGAATAATATTCTTAAGGCCGCAATTTACTCACACGCAGCATCTTTCAGAGCTTGTCGCTAATTCAATTCTTAACCAAATCAAAAACTGTTAACGTTTCTGATGAGGACTGGTTCCTAACTACATTTTCACATAAAAAAAATAAAATTTGGTCCAATAGAAAAAAGTTTACATCAAAATTTGTAGCAACGTTAAAGGAGAGCAAGTAACTCCCCCAATCAAGTTTCGATCTCTCTTTACTCTCTTTTACTCTTTTACTTGTTTCAGTCATTTGACTGCGGCCATGCTGGAGCACCGCCTTTAGTCGAACAAATCAACCCCAGGACTTATTCTTTGTAAGCCTAGTACTTATTCTATCGTTCTCTTTTGCCGAACCGCTAAGTTACGGGGATGTAAACACACCAGCATCGGTTGTCAAGCGATGGAGGGGGGACAAACACAGACACACATACATATATATATATACATATATACGACGGGCTTCTTTCAGTTTCCGCCTACCAA
>NW_026311969.1:1807-5109 GCF_001194135.2 Octopus bimaculoides | reverse complement strand
TATATATATATATATATATATATATATATATATATATATATATATATATATATATCAATTAAAAAATAAAATTTACACGCTCATAAATCTTTCACATTCATAATTTCATTGACAATTAATCTACTTTCGTATTGGGATTCTTAACACTACAATTCTAAAATAAAGTAAACAAGTTTAATAATCCAATTTTTCAGTTTTCCAATGAAGGGTTTGGGGGATATGGGTTGGGGGATTACTTGCTTTTATAAATAACTTCATATTTTTTGTTTTAAACAACCTAAGTTATTCAATAAAATATAGCCACTGGTCACTCTGTCTCTATGAGCAGTACTGAATCATGTAGCAGGGCCGTTGAGAAAAGGCGCAATTTTAAGTAATTATATTTTATATTACTTTTAATTTAAATTTTAAATTTATTAGTAATGAGTTTATTTATATGTTCTAATAAATTATATGTCATTGACAATTGTTAATTAAATTGAATTCATTACATGACACAAGTGTTTATTTTTCATTTCAATTAGCAATAATTATTATTATTTTCATCAACTCAAGATCTACGTGACTTAAGGTGAACCTGGTCACTGAAAATATTAGGGTCTTGCACTCTGTTATTGTTTGGTGAGCCATGTTGCAAATCTAAGATGATGATTATATATTGTAGTTGTTGCTCCTTATTATGAATTGCAAGAAAATAAATTTGCATAAAAAAATAACTTTATTTTATCTTTATTTTCTTTATATTTCCAAATTCACTTGATAGAATATAGACATTTCTGGCTGCCGAGTCTCCATGGGCAGCAGTGAAGTCATGTAGCAAGGCTGTTCAGAAGAGGCATTGGTCAAAAGGGCTTATATTCTACAACTTATTTTTTAACTTTAATATTTAATTAATAAAGTTATTTTTGATATGCTATTGCACTTAAGAAAGTTTAACTTTTATTATTAATTTTCTCTTTCAGCTTTACTTGGTTCCTGTTTTTTTTCTTTTTTCTTTTTTTGTTCTTATTTCTTTTCAGTTAATTATTTAATCAGGCTAGTCCATGTTATATGCTTCAAATATACACATCTAATTTTATTGGGGAAAGAATATAGTCATTTTTAGCTGTGTCTCTATGGGCAGACCTGAAGGCATGTAGTAAGGCTGTCCAGAAAAGTCATTGTTATAAAGTGATTATACACTAAAATTATTTCATATCGAAATTAATTTAAAGGGATTTTCATATATCAATTTTTGTAATAAGGGAATGTAGGTAATTTTCCCTTGTGTATATCTGATATGCTTTCTGAATTACTCTTGCATTAAATCATTATTGATAGACCTAGATCAGCAGCAGTCATTGCTATTATCACCAACTCAACATCTAGGTTACTTAAGGTGAGCCTGGTAACTGATGGTTTTGGGGTCTTGTTGCTTGTAACCGATTGGTGAACCATGGTGCAACCTTCAAGATGGTAAAATTTTCTGACATTAATTCGGTGTGAGTGGGTAATATCAGTAGCTTTTCCTCTTTGAAAGTTTATCGAATTCAATTTTCAATAAGGCAAGATCTTAAATTATTAATTGATACATTATTAATTAGCATGACATCATAGCCTGGAAAAAACATGGATTACATGGAAAAATACGAGCAAGAGAAATAATGTTCTTAAGATTATAAGCCTGGAAAATTACAGGACAAGTTATTACACTTGGAAAAGTACAGAACAAGAAAATTTTTACGTAAAATATTGCAGCTAAGGATAAAATTTGAATATTAAAAATCATTTGATTTTAATTTACAAAGTAACGTTATAATTAAAAAAGGTACCATCATTTTGGTAAAACATTGACACATTAGAATACTTTAAAAATAAGAGCTAGAAGAGCTAGAAGTTGACAGTACACAACTACTTTATCGTAACACTGCCGCTTAAGTCTCTCTGTGAGATTTAGAAATGGAACATTTCTAATTTTTGTAATCAGTGAATGTGTTTGAAGAAGGTTATTTATAGGTGGCTTTCTTTTGGACATTACTCTGACAATAGCAGCTTTCAAAGAATCTTTAGTGTTATGGACGTGTTCATTGACCTTTCAACAATGTTCCACATGTAATAGTCCAATGGATTGAGATCTGGGGAATTAGGAGACCAAATGTTAGGGGTTATGTGATCATGACAATTTTCATCCATCCATCCTGTGTTACTAGAGCCATGTTTGATAGTGCAGTCTTACTGAAACATATATGGCCTTCCATTGCATACACTGTCTATCCAGGGCTTAGCAATTGTTTTCAGGATCTCTAAGGCCTTGTGGAAGGAAGGAAGGGGGCATCACATGTCCTTCGTTGCTGACAATCCCTAAAACCATGACAGCTGCAGGGAATTCTGTATGCATCACACTTGGAACTTCAGAAGGGTCTGCACATAACCATCTGTCATTTCTTCTGTTAACTTTTTGATCTTGGTCGAAGTTTTTCTCGTTTGAGAAAAACCAATCAAATCTTCTGCTAGATTTTTCTGTTTGTTTACAAGCGTTTTAGATCTGATGTAGTGATTTTCTTTTGCTTTTTCTGACAAATTGACCTTTCCTCATCATATAAGACTTATATCTGATGTCTTTGTGCACGACATTTCTGGCTGTTCCTTCTGACACTTGAAGATCTTTTACAATTAACCTCATGGACTTTCTGAGATTGTAATCAATGGTCTGTTGAACTTGCTGGATAAATTCAGGTGTTCTGATGATTTCAGAGCATTTAGAATGTCTTCTATGCTTTGATAATGGTGATACATTTCCAGTCTCTAATTCCTTACAAACTTTGTAGACGAAAGATCTGGCAACTTTTAAATATCGAAATATTTCTAAATCGCTATGCTCAGCCTTTATAACCACAATAACAGCATGCCTCTTCATTTGTTGAGTAAGCTGAGGGTCTGCCATTATTATTTTCTGAAGCAAAGATTATACAGAGTGAGCAAAACATGCAGCAATGACCCCAAAAATGTATATCCTCAAACACCTTACGCACCCTGTACGTAACAGACAGGGTTGGCCAAAAGTCACCTGACAGTAAATCAAAACCATTTAATTCCAAGCGTTCTTTATGTTTAACAACTGAATGAATTTAATAAAAGCATCTAAATATGAAACATCGTAAAGATTTGTTCAAACTGAAATCCTTCTTGGGCGACATATTCTTCCATTCGAGTCAATACAGAATTACAGAGAGTATTTTTATGGAATTTTGATTTACTGTCAGGTGACTTTTGGCCAACACTCTATGTGTGTGTGTGTGTGTGTATGTGTGTGTGTGTGTGCG
>NW_026311969.1:0-1617 GCF_001194135.2 Octopus bimaculoides | reverse complement strand
TGTGTGTGTGTGTGTGTGTGTGTGTGTGTGTTTTAAATCTCTGAGCGAGCGAAATACAGTAACAGTACCGGATAGTAATGTTTATATGCCAAAATAACGTAGCAGTCCCTTAAAGGACGACGTTAGTATTGTTTTTTCCCCCAGGAAAACATCTTTTCCAGCTGGCTAACAACACACAGTCTGTGCCCATATATAGAACGGATAACATCCAGAAACCTAGGTTTGTGAGTATCACGTAAGCCTAGAGATGGAAGCGATGACCTCCCTTGCAAATGCTATATACGGACACAGACTGTGTGTCGTTAGCCAGCTGGAAAAGATGTTTCCCTGGGGCTAAAACAACAGTAACATCGTCCTTTACAGGACTGTCATGTTATGTTGGCATATAAGCAATACTATATATACATATATATATTTACTTCCTATAGGCTTCTACCTGTATTTCAACAGGTTTTCTTGCTCACTAGCTGCAACATAGCTTTCGCAGTAGCAAACTGTACCTTCAGTTCTTTCCTTTGAGTCACAAGAATATCTGCCAAGCCAGAACTTATCAAATAATTTCTTCTTTTCATTGAGTATTCTACATCTTCATTATCGTGGAGCCAATCCTGATCTATTAGTTTATTGTTTCTCAGTGTTTTTTTTACTGCGACCTCAAAGACCTTATCTTTTAAACTCTTCCATGTATCATTCCATTCCATATTTTCTAATGTTTCCTTAATTTCATTAGCAACTTCTTTTACAGTGAGTCTAGACACATTAATGCTTTCGGACACATTATCTCCAAAATGTTTGCTCTAACCATAAAATTACAATGGGTTGTTGATCATTTGGTAACTCTCAGCATCTTGCACATCACATCGCACAGTTACGAAATCAAGCGAGTCCCAGTTCTTAGAACTTTGAGGCATCTAAATTACTTGATATGTGGAATTCATATGAATCAATGCGTTTGTAATGACGAAGTCCTGCTTTATGCTATTTGCAGCAATTGCAAACCATTCGAATTCATTTTTCTGGTCCAACATGTCACTTGTTCATGCCACCGTCGGCAGTTCCTGACATTTTTCCCAGAAGACAAATACTTCATAAAACAAAAGTTCGCTGTTACTGTTACTGTTGTCCTCTTGAATACCATACATCTTTCATAAATTGGCAAAATCTCCGGAGCCTCAGACTGCGGGGGAATTTTTAGCCTTTTCAACATGATAGATGTTTAATGACATGCTTTACGGTGACTGATGCTGCTGAGTGTCTCTAAGCTCAGCCCTAATACAACACACATGTAAATAAAGTCGTTCCAGTTATGACCCTCCCACTATTTTACATATTTAGGATTATATTATCAAATGTAGTCGGTACTACTTGCTTCAGACGGTAGGGTATGATTCAATTGAGATCCGGGTGTTATTTGTAGCAAGGTAATCACCCGCCTAATGGCTACGTTATTGACCGGTCTTTTGGTTGTAAAATCAATCAGAGATAATTAGGCGTTTCTTAACATAATCATAAAGCTGCAACTATATGGAATGGTTGGTGAGATCTACTTCATTCTTTGATTGGTGCTAATTTTGTTGATCAGAATTGGTTTTAAACTCATCGGAAAGAAACGTAACT
>NW_026311968.1:0-373 GCF_001194135.2 Octopus bimaculoides | reverse complement strand
AGTAGTAGTAGTAGTAGTAGTAGTGCCCGTGTTGGTAGTGGTAAACGGAAGTGATCTTTGGCCCTGATAGCAGCAGTAGCCGTCCAAAATCTTGTGAATTAACTACTGCTGCTATCACGGGCAACGGTCACTCCCGTTTACCACTACCAACACGGTCACTACTACTACTACTACTACTACTACTACTACTACTACTACTACTACTACTACTACTACCACAACTACTACTACTACAGCCAACGATTCAAGTTAACGCACAAGACAGCCATTATGTCCCCACACATAAAACGCTTCAACGTGGACTCTGTTGACAACACTAAGAAACAATTATGAACTTTTCTTTTAATTACATATTTTTAAAAATATGTATTTT
>NW_026311967.1:0-480 GCF_001194135.2 Octopus bimaculoides | reverse complement strand
TTTTTCGGCCATCTTGGAAACGTCTGAACCACTCTACACTTGTGTGTAGCTCATACACTCCTCTCCGTATACTTTCTGCAATTTTGCATAGGCCTCTGAGCAGGTATCGCCATGATAACTTACTCTGTCATGGTCAATGCGACGATCGCATACTACACACCTTCCTTTCAAGTACTACTGTAAACAGCGGAAGTGAGCTAGAACGCTAAATCTTAGGGCACATATACAGCAGAGTTCAATGTTAATCTTTGTCAAGCGGCTTTGTTCTGCATGCTTTAGCTTCGTTACTATAGCAACAGTCCGTATACTTATTGACCAGACCTCGTATATAAGCAAATGAATAATAACAGACGATGTCGGCTCATTACAGCCGCTTCTTATGCATTTTTAGCAGAAGAATGATTACATAACGTCACTTCAAAAAACTGTAATCATCTGAATCTGCAATTTGTTTTTATATATAACTAGCAGAGGCACCCG
>NW_026311966.1:0-279 GCF_001194135.2 Octopus bimaculoides | reverse complement strand
TTTCAGCCTTGTCCAACAAACAACCTCTTTCGCCACAGCCACCAGGCAAATGAAAGCTGCCTTGCCTGCCCGATTGAAGGAGGACGTGGTGCCATCATCACTACAGACTCGGCCGACAGATGGATCTGTCCCACACGTGACAGCAGCTGTTCAACATAACCACACAAATCAGCAATTCCCGGAATGAACGAGGACGTGTAGAACGGTTTCGTCACTCTGCGCGCACCACGGGCAAATCCGTCTGACAGCACATCCGTGCCTGTAGAGTTTATCTTGAAC
>NW_026311965.1:0-325 GCF_001194135.2 Octopus bimaculoides | reverse complement strand
CTTGGCATTCGCGCCGGAAGCTCCAATACGAACATTTCAGTGTTTGGGTGCCTATTTGCAAGAGATTCCGAAGTCGTCTGGAGGCCGTGGTTGAGGCCAATGGCGATTTTATCGAATAAATTTACTCTTTAGTACTTCAAGATATTTTTATCTGTTAAAACGAGATGTCAGTGTTATTTTTATTTCTGCGTAAAACCCACAAGTTCTGTATTTAACAGGACTTTTAGTTTTTATTATACCATTATGTCTTAGCTGATCGAATGCTATTCTTTTTGTTGAGTCCCATGATGTATATATATATATATATATATATATATATATATAT
>NW_026311964.1:0-219 GCF_001194135.2 Octopus bimaculoides | reverse complement strand
AGTATTTGATTATGTAACTGTTTGTTTACATAATGAGATCTAATTGCATTGCCTTGGGAGATATAACTTGGAAGTATACGAAAGTGCTACGGATATTGCTGGGTAATTCTGAAGGTGGACCTACTTTTTAGGGTACTCTACCACATTCCAAATAACTATATATAGTTTCTACCTCTGTGTCAAACCCTTCGGTTTTCCCAACCTGTCGGTATGCTTGGT
>NW_026311963.1:0-241 GCF_001194135.2 Octopus bimaculoides | reverse complement strand
CACACACACACACACACACACACAGATATGCATACGCACGCACACACGCAGCCACGCGCGTGCACGAAATACCATATAAGTATGCGAGTATGTATTTAAACATTTATGCAGTATTCTATTTGTTTTAGATTTTGTTGTACGCCGCAAGACAAACATCACATTACGCTCTCTATTTTTCTTTCCAGTCCTATATGTGTATACATCTGTATATGTTTGTGTTTATATATATATGTATATATAT
>NW_026311962.1:0-230 GCF_001194135.2 Octopus bimaculoides | reverse complement strand
GATTTACCACAGGTATCACAGTGAAATGGCTTCTCACCTGTATGAATACGTATGTGTCTGTTAAAATTATTCTTTCTAGAGAATGATTTACCACAGGTATCACATTTAAATCGCTCATCACCTGTATGAATATAAGTGTGTGCAAGTAAGTTACAGTTTGTAGAGAATGATTTACCACAGATACAATGATATGGTTTCTCTCCTGTATGAATACGTATGTGTTTAGTTAA
>NW_026311961.1:0-356 GCF_001194135.2 Octopus bimaculoides | reverse complement strand
AGCAACTTTTATATCTTCCCTTCTACCTGGAACAGCGTTCTTACACACGCCCTCAACAGAGAGAGAAAGTGATACATACGTCATAGATTAAACTTTCTTCTCAGTATTCTTTACCTATTTTTCATAACATTGATACGTAAAAACACACACAACCACACATACGTAATCTGTGACAACAACATACACATTGCTCCCGTTCTCTATCTCCCCCTCTTCCTCTCTCGCTCTCTCAAACGCATACACGTGCAAGTAAACACAATCATTCACGTTCGTCAATGTGGCATAACTACAGAATTGTACCCACCAACTTTGGAAGGTTATAACTTTCAGAAAAATGAATATTTGTTTATGAAATT
>NW_026311960.1:0-647 GCF_001194135.2 Octopus bimaculoides | reverse complement strand
TATTTGAGTATATTTAAGAATTTAAGGAATGGAGAAAACGCATGTTATATCTGTCAAGTTTGAAAACAATTACGGGTGAATGTGTTTGACTAAAATCCCTTGAATGCGATATCCTAGCATGACAGCAGTTCAATGACTAAAACAAGAAAAAGATAACAGGTATCGGCTAGCTGTTAACAATTTGCAGAATTGTATTCAAATTATAATAATGATGAAATTATTGTGTATATATATATATATAATCTTAATGACCACTTGTTAGAAATATTCAGTTTGTTTAATAGATACTGAAGTTGATAATGAACATTTTTGTGTAAAAAGTAGTCTTAATGGAGCAGCAAATAATTTGTCCATTTCAATTTGTGTTATGTTCACTTATATATATTGAGGTCATTACTTTATGGAGCTATTGGAACAGAATGAGGGAGGTTAGATGGAATATTTTCCTTCGCAGCTATACCAGTATACGTAGAACTCAAATGGTCAGAAATTTGTGTTCCTTGTTGTCCACAAACACACACACACACACACACACACATCTCCCTCTCTCACTCTATATATATTATTTTATTCTTATATTTACTTCAGTCATTTGAATGTGGTCATGCTGGAGCACCGCCTTTAGTCGAGCAAATCGATCCCAGGAC
>NW_026311959.1:0-663 GCF_001194135.2 Octopus bimaculoides | reverse complement strand
CCTATTCTTATTTTGTTCTTAAATATTTCTGCGTATTTATTGTTTACATTAAGGTGTTTATCTATTATGTTCATTAGCGAGCGGACTATGTTAGATTTAAGGTTCATGTTATAGGGAATGATCAGCCAGAGCGTATCCTTATTGTTCTTGTTGCTATTACGGCCATATCTGGTATAGAACCTGCCATCATAACTGGAAAGGCTGGTGAATTTTTCTTTACGGCTATCTAATTTATTTCTATAGTTAGGTTTATTATTGATATGTGACTTTTCCTTTTTTTCCTTGTTAGTATTGTTAGGTATTTGTGGGCACGATATATGGTTTATTTTAGTCTGCTGGGTCTCCCTGCAATTTATGCTAAACTTATCGTTGTATTGCTTAATATTGGTTTTGTTCAGGTGGCTATTGTATTCCTGCTTCATCTTGTTATTAGCCTTAATCGTCCTATTAATATTGGTGTTTACACTGTTGTTGGTATTTTTGGTGTTATGTGGTTTGGCTTTGGGACGTTTTGTATTTGTATTACATGTGTTATGTTTATCTGTGTCATTCATATCGTTAGTGTGGTTTCCAGCGGTGTTTGGTGTGTTAATAGTGTGTGTGTGCCTAGCATTTAGATTCCGTATAGTTGGGCCTTTTTCATGGTTATTGGATTCTATTAAT
>NW_026311958.1:0-213 GCF_001194135.2 Octopus bimaculoides | reverse complement strand
TTATTTTTACTTTGCTTAGAAATTATTCTATTTCTATTATTATTCCTATCCTTAGGGTTTTCTTCGTGTGAACTAATATCGGTATGATTATTCTTTTTATGTTTTTCGATCCTATGCCTATTAGTATTCGTACTGGTTATATCTGTTCTTTTGTTTCTGTTTGACTTATTTTCTATAGCACCATCCAGGGGGTTAATTCTATATTTCCTAATT
>NW_026311957.1:0-278 GCF_001194135.2 Octopus bimaculoides | reverse complement strand
ATATATATATTTCTTTTATTTCTTTTACTTGCTTCAGTCATTTGATTGCAGCTATGTTGGCGCAACTCCTTGAAAGGTTTTAGTCGAACAAATCGACCCTAGGACCTATTATTTTTTGAAGCCTAGTACTTATTCTATCAGTCTCATTTGCCGAAGCGCTGAGTTACGGGGACATAAACACATCCCCACCAATTGTCAAGCGGAGGTAAAGGACAAACACACATACGCATGCACATACATAGATAAATTCATACATATACATATATATGTGTGTGTGT
>NW_026311956.1:0-296 GCF_001194135.2 Octopus bimaculoides | reverse complement strand
TTCTTCAACTTTTTTCTACTTGTTTCATTCATTAGACTGCAGCCATACTGGGGTACCTCCTTGAAGAATTTTAACTAAAAGACCTCAGTACTCGATACTTTAAAGCCTGGAACTTATTATATTGGTCTTTTTGTTGGACCACTAAGTTATGGTGATATAAACACACCAACACATATCTATATGATGGGCTTCTTCCAGTTTCCATCTGCCAAATCCACTCACAAAGCTATCTACCAACTCATATTTATACACACACACACATATATGGACACATGCACACACAAGATTTCTTTCTT
>NW_026311955.1:0-312 GCF_001194135.2 Octopus bimaculoides | reverse complement strand
ATATATGATATGCAATTATAAATCACAGACTAGATTAACATAGCTGAAAAACAAAGCAAAACAAAACAAACAAAATTAAAAAAAGAAAAGAAAACCCCTAAAACAAATCAAAATCTGTCTGGAAGTCTTTTAGTTTAGTAAATAAAGACATTTTGCTATTTAGTTAATTTTTTAGCCAGACTGCACAGGGAATTGTATCTTCAAATATATAAATTCTTACAGGCAAAGTAATTTGAAGCAGAATTTTGAGAATCTTCTTAATTCAGCAAGTTACGATTTGTTAAATGTGAAATGTTTATATAAGGAAATAGC
>NW_026311954.1:0-743 GCF_001194135.2 Octopus bimaculoides | reverse complement strand
GTCGACCCGAGGCTATAGTAGAAGACATTTTCCCTAGGTGCCATGGAGTGGGATTGAACCCGAAATCATGTGTTTTGGGAACCAAGCTTCTTACCACACACATAGTCACTCCTGCGCCTATATATTTATATATTCTTCTTGCAGATGAGAATTCTTGCATAAATTTGTGAAGCGTGACTCTACAGACCGTATCGTCCCACGGCCGGGCAGAAAACAATGAGATGACTTTTGGCTGATATCTACATATGCATGATCTGTGAATAAAATGCTTAAAAAATAATGTTTTATACAAGTCTAGATTTAATCAACTTAGATTAATGCTAAACTGGAATTACCATTTCACAGAACAGTAATCACCACATCTTTCTCTCTCCCTCTACCTCTCTCCCTCGGTCTCTCTTTCTCTCTTTCTTCTCCTCTCTCCCAGTCTCTTTTTCTCTCTTTCCCTCTTTCTTTCTTTTTTCTCAAAAATATAAATAAAGAAAGAAAGAAAAGAAAAGAACAAATAAAGAACGCTAGCAGAACTAATTATTCTCACCAATATTATAATGAAGCATGAGAATTATTTGTGAAATCTTTGTGGAGGAAATGTATTTATGTTACGATTATTATCAATTTGAGAATGATATTTCTGTCAAGGTAATTCTCAATGTATTTTAACCACTCAACGTTCTAATTACTTTTCTATATATGTATACGTGTACACACACACACACACACACACACACGTGTATATATATATA
>NW_026311953.1:0-495 GCF_001194135.2 Octopus bimaculoides | reverse complement strand
ATTAAGTGAATTCACTACAAAAGAAATTCGAAGCTAGTGCAGAAACTGAGCTATATTATTAATGTAGTTAACGCTGTGAGTTAGGAAAACCTTTTGCACACTGTGAAAAATGCTGAGCAGCATTTCGTCCGGCTTTACGTTATGAGTTCAAATTATATAGACGTCGACTTTGTGTTTTATCATTTCGGACCCGACAGAATAAGTACTGGTTGGACACTGGGGTCGATGTAATCGGCTAACACCCTCTCCCGAAATTGCTGTCCTTCTGCCGAAATTTGAAATCAATATTATCAGAGTAGTGACGTGTGGTAGACTGGCAGCATCGTGAGATCGGCGGACAAAATTCCTTTTAAGGTGGAAACTTTGCAGAATAGTTAGCACGCAGAGCAAAATGCTTAGAGGCAGGCGTAGGAGTAACTGTGTGGTAAGTATCTTGCTTAGCAGTCACATGGTTCCGGGTTCAGTCCCACAGCATGGCACCTTGGGCAAGTGTCT
>NW_026311952.1:0-289 GCF_001194135.2 Octopus bimaculoides | reverse complement strand
ATATATATATATCTACACGCGTATTATAAATGTACACACGGTCTCAGATACTCATTTACTTTAGAATATCTTCCCAGACAATTATTACCTTATATTTACCTTATTATGCTTACAGTTTCCTGAAGGAATCTGTCCGGTGGCTTTTTGCCAACTCGAAAGTAAAAGCAGCCGAAAAAATTATCAAACAAGCAGCAAAACAGAACAAAGTCGACTTTGATAAAGTCTGGAGCATAACTTCAGAAAATACTTCACAAGAAGTTGATGGACACATGGAAGAAACCAGTCTTGA
>NW_026311951.1:0-412 GCF_001194135.2 Octopus bimaculoides | reverse complement strand
TCCATCCAATGATTAGTTGTAGATAAAATGCCTGACAAAGGATGACCACATTCACTTGCCACTAAGGAACCTTAGTAGGTGTATGCCACGTCAGCACATGCCAACACATCAGCAACCACTGTATCAAGCCCTCCATGCAGATGTTGACAGCAATGGACTGCCTGACAAGTGGAACAAGTCCTTTCTACGAGAAGTCAAAGTGCAGATAAAAATTAGGATAAGTCACAACAAGCAAACAATGATATATGATGGAAGTGATATTTGCAGTCACCACTTCTGCCCAGCCTTTCAAGGATAGCTTCCTTTCAATTCCTTTCTGTATGAGATTAACCACTCTGCTTGTAACTTCATCTTAGTTGCTATTGTAGTGGCTATTTGAAACCAAACCACTAGGTAACTGGTTAGACATCAT
>NW_026311950.1:0-237 GCF_001194135.2 Octopus bimaculoides | reverse complement strand
ATATACAAATATGTGTGTGTATGTACCTATATTTATATGTATATATAGATATGTGCATATATACATATATATACATATATATATATATACATATGTATATATATCTATATGTAGATATATATACACATGTATATATATATGTATATTAATACATACACACACACATGCGTGAACTTCTTTGTATGTGACGGAGTGTATATGAGTGAGTCTGTGTGTGTGTGTGTGTGTGTGTGTGTG
>NW_026311949.1:0-223 GCF_001194135.2 Octopus bimaculoides | reverse complement strand
GCATCCTGGTTAGCAGACTGCCTGGATACATCATTTATGCTCCACAGCATGGCTTGCTGCAATCGGTCTTAAGTTTGGATCTTGGAACCATATGTATATATATATATATACATATATATGTATACATATATGTATATGTATGTATATATACATATATACATATATATATACACATATAGATATATATAATATATATATATATATATATATATATATATATATA
>NW_026311948.1:0-339 GCF_001194135.2 Octopus bimaculoides | reverse complement strand
AACTTTTGACAGTGACCTCCTGTATATCATCCCAAAACAACCCACTGAAGATCCCTTAAGCAAGTTACTCACCGTTGCTGAAGTGAAAGAAACCAACACCACCCTGAAGAACAAGGCTGCTGGGTTGATGAAGTTCCTGCTGAAATTTACAGAATCGGCAGCAGCCTACTCCATTACCAACTGCACCAGGCCCTCATCAAAATTTGGACCAACGAAGAGATACCATCTGACTTCAGAGATTTAGCCATCATGACTAATCTACAAGAGGAAGAGAGAACCATCTGAACGTGGAAATTACAGGGGAATCTCCTTGTTGGCAGCTGCTAGCTAGGTACTTGC
>NW_026311947.1:1364-1825 GCF_001194135.2 Octopus bimaculoides | reverse complement strand
CCCAAAGTTTCAGGATTATTATTGTGGTTATTAAGACAGTGCGCTGGCAGAGTCGTTAGCACGCCAGGTAAAATGCTTTGCGGTTTTGTCCGTCTTTGCGTTCTGAGTTCAAATTCCGCAGCCGAGGTCGACTTTGCCTTTCATCCTTTCGGGGTCGATGAATTAAGTACCAGTTGAGTACTGGGGTCGATGTAATCAGCTAGCCCTCTCAGGATACACAGTAATTAAATTTTGTAAGGCAATTTAACGTGACTACGCACCTGAAAATTCAGTAAACATTAACTGTAATATTAATTCTGTGGAATATATAATAATAATAGTCAAAATCCAGGAGAAATGAATTATGAAACGGCTGTAAGCATACGAATTAAATCTTATTTCCCGCTCTCTCTGTTGCTCTCGCTCTCTCCCCCTCTCTCCCTCTCTCTCCCTCTCTCTCTCTCTCTCGCTTTCCCTCTCTC
>NW_026311947.1:0-840 GCF_001194135.2 Octopus bimaculoides | reverse complement strand
ACATTAGGTGCATTATACAAAATACATAAAATACATATACACACACACGTAGGCACATAATATATTACTCACAGAAACAACATACATTTTCTAATACTCACCAAGAAATCCTACTCCACCGCAAGCGAAAAAAAAAAAAAAGAAAACGTTAAAAGATTCCAACTGACGCTGACTATCTATCGTCTGCTTTTTGTTGTCTTTTCTAGATAACCAACCCCAATAACATTGTGCGCCATAACGCCGTTGCTGGAGGGTCACATTTTGGATTCTGGTATCGAATGCTAAAGAATCCAGGAGGACCATCTTTCACAAGTTCTGTTTGTCCCCGTAATGTACCTCTGGGTATATTCTCCAACAACACCGTCCACTCTGTAGGATGGTTTGGTCTCTGGACATTCCCCGTTTTTACCCCCAGAAAAGGGGGCGGTTGCAATAGCTGGATGTATGAAACTGCTGTATTTAGGTAGGTCGATATTTTTTTTCCTTATCTATCTATCTATCTATCTATCTATCTATCTATCTATCTGTCTATCTGTCTATCTATCTATCTATCTATCTATCTATCTATCTATCTGTCTGTCTGTCTGTCTGTCTGTCAATCATTTACTCTCTCTCCTCTCTCTCCCCATCTCGCTCCCTTCCCCCCTCTCACTCCCCTTCTCTTAATCTCCTCTTCTCACTCACTTCCTCTCACCCTTCTCTCTATATATATGATATACGTACACACATACATATGCATTGAGAGATCAATAGAGAGATGGATTGATATGCATATAGATAAATAATTTCAATATTGAAATTATAAATTTCATAACAAAGATACATACATACATACATACA
>NW_026311946.1:0-202 GCF_001194135.2 Octopus bimaculoides | reverse complement strand
GTACTGCATTAACCTTGAATATCCTTGTTGCTTATTTTGATGTATATATACATGCATGTATGTATTTTTGTCTGTGGTTGTCTCCCCCCACCATCGCTTAACAACTGATGTTGGTGTGTTTACGTCCCCGTAACATAACGGTTCGGTAAAATAGACTGATAGAATAAGTACTAGGCTTACAAAGAATAAGTCCTGGGTTCGA
>NW_026311945.1:0-360 GCF_001194135.2 Octopus bimaculoides | reverse complement strand
ATGTATATATATATATATATATATATATCTATATATATATGTGGTATTTTAATCTTTCATCTATCCTATTTTCTTTTCTTCTTTTTCTTTCTGTTTTCATTATTGGTGTTGTTGTTCTTAGTGTTGCTTGTTGTTTTCATTACACCTGTTGTTGTTGCTGTTGTGGTGGTGGTGGTGGTCGTCGTTTCCCTCGTCCTCCTGCTGATAACCATTTCCATTGATAAAGCGAAGTGGAGAGACCTGTAGTAAACCGAATATTTTTCTTTCAAGTGCTAAAGCTGGAAACAACGTCATTGTAGCTAGTAGTAGAAGCAGCAGCAGCAGCAGCAGTAGTAGTAGTAGTAGTCGTAGTAGTAGTAG
>NW_026311944.1:0-369 GCF_001194135.2 Octopus bimaculoides | reverse complement strand
ATGTACATATATATATACACATATATACATATATCTATATACATATTTATACATATATTTATGTATATATATGTATATATATATGTGTATGTGTGTGTATATTTATATAATGTAATATGATATAATATATGTAAACATATATATATATATATATATAAATATACATATATACAAACTTATATATATATATATGTATATATAGCTATATGTATTTGTATATATGTAATATGCATATGTATGTATGCATATATGCATGCATAAATACATACATAATCACACACACAATGGACTCATAGATATATGCGTGTATATGTATACCTTTATCCTAGTGTAACGTAAAATAATTCTCTTTCTGATAATACACACCAG
>NW_026311943.1:0-399 GCF_001194135.2 Octopus bimaculoides | reverse complement strand
GCGCACACATACAAGCACGGGGCATGTGTGTGGGTGCGTTAAGATGTAGGTGCGTAGGTGTATGTTTATATATGTGCATATATATATATATGTATATACATGTATAAATGTAAGCGCATATGTAAATGTACATGCATATATACATGCATGTGTGTATGCGTATATACGTATGTATGAGTGTGTGGGTGTGGATATTTGCATGTTTGTACATATACAGGATAGTAGGTATATATACAGGCACGTATGTATAGGTGAGCGTGTTTGTACATATGTACATGTGGAGGTTTCTGTATGGGTGTGTGTGTGTGGGTATGTATACATGGGTGTGCGCATATATATGTGTGTATGTGCGTGCACGCACGTGTTTGTACATAGGTGTCTATGTACAAACACGTGCGT
>NW_026311942.1:0-602 GCF_001194135.2 Octopus bimaculoides | reverse complement strand
ATATATATATATATATATATATATATATATATATTATATATATACACACAAATATACATATATATATTACATATATATATAATATAATATATATCTTACATATATATATTATAAGCTACCCATAAAAAATATGTATATTATATATATATGTGTGTGTGTGTATGTATGTATATACATATTAATATGTATGTTTATGTATATACAAACATGCAAATGCATCAACAAACGCACATCTACACATCTACACACACATAAATGCACAAATGCAGACACACATATTTATTTGTATGTGATGGTTAAACTGAGGCAGTCAGATTATGAGGAACTGACGGACCAATTTTAGACATTACCTCATGAAGGTGCTTCATGATCAAAGAGCGACTTGAAACGAATTCCTGTGAGGTTTGTCTTGTTTCTTCTCTGTTTTTTCCTGAACTACGGTTTTTCAGAAACTTACTATTGACAGACTTTAGTCGTTCAGATCGAGGGAAAATCTGCGAGAGAAAAATTTCGTTGGCATGTCCGGATATTTAAAACTTTATTTCCATACGAATATTTGCTGCTGTTTCCATTGCTGGAAAAAAAAAAAAAAAAAAAAAAAA
>NW_026311941.1:0-217 GCF_001194135.2 Octopus bimaculoides | reverse complement strand
TCTATGTTTTGTAAGTGCATGTGTGTGTATGGGGAGTGCATGTATTATCTATATTCCCTGTTAATACATGTTCGTTTATTTTTGTTTTTATTTATTTATTTGTTCATGTGTTTATACCTACTTTTTTTTTGTATTTAATTTAATTTTGTTAACGTATGTAGCCTATAATAGGCTTCCTATTTAAAAATTTTAAACATATATATATCTATATATATAA
>NW_026311940.1:0-225 GCF_001194135.2 Octopus bimaculoides | reverse complement strand
TGTTGCGGTGCTGGCAGTGATTTTTCTGTTGGTAGTATGGTCATGATGGTGGTGGGAGTTCTGTTGGTCACGTGGTCATGACAATGATGGTGATGTTTGGGAGGTAATGAAGGTGTTGGTAGCAGTGTAGATAGTGGTGATTTTGATGGTAGCTGTATTATGTTAGAAGAAATGGTTGTAGTTAGAAATGTTTGGCTCTATTGATAGTGAGATCACGTTGGTGGT
>NW_026311939.1:0-329 GCF_001194135.2 Octopus bimaculoides | reverse complement strand
AATAATGATGATAATAATAATAATAATAATGATAATAATAATGATAATAAAATAATAATAACGATGATGATGATAATAATAATAAAATAATAATAACAATGATGATGATAATAATAATAATAAAAATAATAATAACGATGATAATAATAATAATGATGATAACAACAATAACAACAACATTAATAATAACACTAATTTAATGAATTTAAATGAATGACTACGAAACAACGCAATCCATATAAATCAACAAAACCAACAACAAAAAGACAAAAGATATGAACAGATTTTTAAAAACAAATTAAAAGCAAAAATAACTAAAAAAAAAAAAA
>NW_026311938.1:0-780 GCF_001194135.2 Octopus bimaculoides | reverse complement strand
CAAACACTCATAACATTTTTCTTTTAAAACTTCATTGCATGAGATTGATATCCCAAAATTCCTCGAATTGAGATCTATCATTTAACCTTAATTAAAATATACTTTGTTTTTAAAATAAAAAAGTTAATTATACTTAAATCCAATTTTTTGCCTTACTTATATTTTTTTCATGATATTTCACCACACAACTTTTTTGATACAAACTTTTGTTGAATAGGACCAAAACTATGAAATTCCTCATATTTTCTTCTATCATTGAAGTTAAGATAAATATATTTTGCTTATGAAATAAAAAAAGGTTACTTAGATATAAACTTGATTGGAGGCGTTACTTACTCTCCTATAACGTTGTTACAAATTTTAATGTAAACTTTTTTCTACTGGACAAAATCTCAATATTTTATGCCAAAATGTAGCTAGGGACTAGTCCTCTTCACAAATATTAAAAATTTCAATTTGGTTAAGAACTGGATTGGTGACAAGCTCTGAAAAATGGTGCGTGTGAGTAAATTGTGGCCTTAAGAATATTATTCACTACTACCATAGTTGAACGATGTACACATACAGCATATATAAATGTATACCTGTTTATATATGAATGCGTGTATATATGCGTATGCATATAAATGAGCGTATATATATATATATATATATTCTTCCGTCCTTTTACATGTTTTAGTCATTTGACTAAGGCCAACCATGATGGAACACCACAGATTTAGTATATGTTCATATGTTCATTTACTACACGTTATATATATATATATATATATATGTATA
>NW_026311937.1:0-564 GCF_001194135.2 Octopus bimaculoides | reverse complement strand
AAAAGGGGCTAAAGAGAAATAAAATGGAATGAAATGGGGAAAAGCTGTAGGTGAAGTTGAGGGGGAAAACTGAGATGAAAGGAGAGTTGGCATATAAGAGAGGGATTACTGAACTAAGAGAAATAGAAAACATTAATTTAAACTTGTTGATAATATGGTACCAAGTTCGAATATGAAATGTTCCTTCTGTTTCTTTGAGTATGTGGACCCATGGTGTTTGGAGATGTTGCTGGTTACCCAGACATATGTAGTGGTATGTTTCAAATGGTCTCCCAAAAGCAATTGGCAAGGTATCAGCCTGTTTCCACAATATAAATAACACCACAAAGTTTACAGATGATATAATATTTAAGGTTGGAAGATGTGCAACAGAAGTTCTGGCTAATGTGACATCATAAGTTAACTCATTGATGGTTGTAGTATAGGGACAGGTATTACATCATTGGCAAGTGCACTTAAAAGTGCATCATTGTATGGGGCCAGATGCTATGAAGCTTCCCACTAGAAGGTTGTCATGATTCCTATCCTTTTTTGAAGGTGAGGAGAGGTGATGCAGGAAAGATT
>NW_026311936.1:0-272 GCF_001194135.2 Octopus bimaculoides | reverse complement strand
TATATATATATATATATATATATATATATATATATATATATATCCCAATGATCAATTGAAAGATGTACAAATTTAATCAACTACATACATATTAAACAAGAACATATACACGCAAAATCACGTACACATTTTTGCACAAAGCACACACACACACTCCCAACTACCCACACTTAATAACACAAACTATAGATTATTCATACACACCCACACCCACACACACACACGTATATATACACTCACACACACACACACACACACACACACACACACAC
>NW_026311935.1:0-276 GCF_001194135.2 Octopus bimaculoides | reverse complement strand
ATAGATAGATAGATAGATAGATAGATAGATAGATAGATAGATGTGAGTGACGTGTGCTTGTTTGTCATAGTGTACACTTAGCAGAGGCTCAACGAAATGCAAGAATCTGAGACACTGAAATAAAGACATTAAGTGTGGCTTCAACGCGACGGCTGTTTGCAAGACACAGAGATATCATTAATTTCGTAGCTTTATCAGTAGAACTGCAGTTGTGCAAACTCTCATCTATTTAAGACTCTCTGTCAACACATAGTCATATTCATATACATCATATAT
>NW_026311934.1:0-743 GCF_001194135.2 Octopus bimaculoides | reverse complement strand
CACACACACACACACACACACACACATATATATATACACGCACACACATAATAATATGTATGTTCATATATATATATATATAGGCATATATATATATACATATATATGCGTGTGTGTGTGTATGTGTGTGTGTGTGTGTATCTATATATTTGCACCACAGTTAAAGATACTGATAGTTAGATAAGCAAACATAGCCGTACGAATCTAAGTATTACTGCAATATATAAGGTTTGCAAATTGTTCGATTACATATATATCATTGACGCCATATTTCCTGCCACTTTTTCCAATAGTTTTCGTCTGCATCTATCTCACTTACTTTTGCTGATCATCATATTAATGAGTTAGACAATAACAAGCTTCATAGACAATATCGATCGCTTTAATATTCTACTAGTCCTTACGATTGCCGATGTTTTCTGTTCTATATCTACTTAATTATGATAAGCAATTATTTTATAGGCCAACTTCTAAAGAGCTTACACAATTTTCCCCATGAATTTCGGGTTTTATATGAGCCATTCATTATTGTAAAATTCAATTTGTATTGAATAAATGTCTTAGTCAGTTTTGTGGTCTTAAATTAATATTCATACATAAGTGGACGCATGCAGAATCGGTTATTCATGAACTTTCTACGAGAAATTTCTTATGATCATTGAATCTTTGTTTATAATTTCAATTAAAAAGATGTATAGACTGTCAGAGAGCAAGCTGAAGAATCAATGCATAATGTATATATA
>NW_026311933.1:0-488 GCF_001194135.2 Octopus bimaculoides | reverse complement strand
ATACATACATATACACACACATATATTTATATACACGTGTGTTTGTAAATGTAATATGACGATCGCCCATACAGTGTCTATGTTTATAGAATCCATTTCTCTTAACTGTCTGTCCGTCTGTCTGTCTGTGTTTCTCACTCTCATATATGTATATATATATATATATACATATATACATATATATATGTATGTATGTGTGTGTGTGTGTGTATGCCTATGTATGTATATATATATATATATATATGCACACATACCCATGTACATATATAGAACCAAACACGCGTACAGATACTATTCTTTTGAGATTTATTATTTGAAACGAGTGGTGGTGATATGTCCATCCACACGTAGTGGTGGTTGTGAGAACATCCTGTCTTTATTTCCATACATATAATACACAAAATATTCGTAACACACACACGTACGCGCGCGCAAGCACACACTACTTCAGATACACACATAGTTATATATATATATATATATATATA
>NW_026311932.1:0-230 GCF_001194135.2 Octopus bimaculoides | reverse complement strand
ATACATAAATACATATATAAATACATTGGGAAAGGATGCGTGGCGTTATAAACATACACAAACACATAAACATGTACGCATATACACACAAACACGCACATACACACATCTATAATACCTATGTGTTGCAGTTATATAAATTGTGCTTCCTGTATTGTAAGCCATATTTGTAATAAACACACGTACATACACACACTCTCTCTCTCTCTCTCTCTCTCTCTCTCTCTCTC
>NW_026311931.1:0-811 GCF_001194135.2 Octopus bimaculoides | reverse complement strand
TACATATATTGCATATCTATATTGTACTTCTTAATGTATTTCTTTTGATTATAATTGTCTTTCCTTTCAGTCTTGATTTATTTCTGGCCATAATACAATCTGGCTATGGTTCTTATACAACAGAACATTCTTGTTGTTGTCCATTTCTTTCTCTTCTTCATTATGTTGCCTCCATATTTTCAGGTTTTGATGTATTTTTCATATAGCGTTTTGAACTTGTTTCCTTTTTTTATTCATATTTTTTGTTCTCTGTTCAATATTGTTTTTGTTTCAATTTTCTTTCCAGTTTTATGGTTTAATAAATTGCTTTCCAGATAATATTCACATAAAACACATGTTTCATAGGATTCCCCCATTTTTATGTAGCAGTGTCTATGTATTTTTGAAATCTTGTGTATGTACATAATTATGTGTTAGTATGTATGTCTATTTGTATTCTTACACACACATGCTCTCACATAGTTATACACACACATACACATGCACACATATACACACATATATATGAAAAAATATTCTCTTATAAATATGATTTTATGAATGTATATATATGTCTGTATGTATCATCATATCTGATATATATGATATACGAATACATACATATGCACACACATGTACACACACACACATGTACACACACACACATGTACACACACACACACACACACACACATATATATATACATATATATATACATATATATATATACATATGCACACATATGTATATGTCTGTATGTATCATCATATATGATATATATTTTATACGAATATACATATATATATATGTATATGTGTATATATATATATA
>NW_026311930.1:0-203 GCF_001194135.2 Octopus bimaculoides | reverse complement strand
ATGTATGTATATATGTACGTATGTATGTATGTATGTGTGTCCGTGCGTGCATGAATGTATGCATGCATATATGTATATATGTATATATGTATGGATGGATGAATGCATGTATGTATGTATTTATTTATGTATGTGCACATGTACTATATCTAGATGTATATATGTATATATATATATATATACATATATATGTATATATATAT
>NW_026311929.1:0-234 GCF_001194135.2 Octopus bimaculoides | reverse complement strand
ATATATATATATATATATATATATATATATAAATATATACACACACATGCACACATATAGACACACATTAAAGCAATATACATGCTGTGTATACACATATATACACACACAAACACATACATACACACACACACACACAAACACAAATATAATTATATAAAGCATTTTTTTCATTGCATGTATTTCATTTGATATAAACAGCTTAGGGTGGTGCGTTTATTGACTAACTTGATT
>NW_026311928.1:0-255 GCF_001194135.2 Octopus bimaculoides | reverse complement strand
TATTATCGAACATTCCGTCCCTGTCATCATCACCATCACCATTCCCATTACGAATATATTTCTTTCAATCTTTAACGGATTAAATTTACTCATCCTTCCCTTCACCATTAACATCCAGCATTCTCATAGAATACCGCAATCATTTCAACAATCTTCTTCATCATCTTTATCATTATCATAATCGACAACAGAAACTTCACCACCGACATCATCATCATCATCAATACCATGTTCATCATCACTATAAACATACAA
>NW_026311927.1:0-399 GCF_001194135.2 Octopus bimaculoides | reverse complement strand
TATATATATATATACATACATACATACATACAAGCATGCACATACACGCACGCACACATACAGAGACATACACGTATATATTAATATATGCGTTTATATACATGTATGTACACACTAGAAACACAGCATATATAGACAGAAACGAAAGCGCTCAACAAACACCGTATATATGTATGTATGTATGCGTATATATTATATGATGAAATATTGGCATATATTTCAAATAACTAGTTATTAGAAGTCAATATTCTTGTTCTTTAAAGTATGTCATCAGGTTAATACAAAGTCTACAGCTGATTCTGCTATAAGAAAGTTGCACTCAGAGCTGAATGTTCATGTGGTGTGTAATAATTTCCGTGGAGCCAGCTATTATATTATATTATATTATATTATATTATA
>NW_026311926.1:0-229 GCF_001194135.2 Octopus bimaculoides | reverse complement strand
CTATGTATGTATATCTATCTATCGATCAATTTATATATGAAATCTATTTATCTATCTATTGATATATATGCACTCTCATATATATATATAAGTACATTCATACATATACGTATATATGTTCATATATTTACATACATACACTCACGGACACACTCATACACACACACTCACATACACATACACACACACAAATATATATACGTATAAATGTACACACACACACACACAC
>NW_026311925.1:0-445 GCF_001194135.2 Octopus bimaculoides | reverse complement strand
TATTTTCCCACACCATTTTATAGACAAGACATTGTTTAAACATTTTACAGAGTTTCATCACAAGTAAAACATTTCATTTCCAGAATATAATATAAAGTATGGTTTGGTTGCAACTATTTCAAAACTATTTGATGGAAATTAAAGGAATGGATATGTTCATCTAAGGATACACAATTTTAGGTAGTTTAGTGGATTCCTAAGTCCCAAGTGAAATTTAAAATTTGTAAATTAATTTTATGGCAGATTCGTTTGTTTTTTGTAAACTTAATTCTTTTAAAGCATGGTCGAGGGAGAAGGGCCCTGCATATGACCCTTTCTTTTTCAAGGGTCTCTGACAGTGGTGAGTGGGAGAAAGGCATTCTCAAGACAAGAGGCCTAACGTGAATGCATAGAAGAGAGAAATCCTCTGCTAAAATCAGCTCAGGGGCCAGCTGATGGCGTGAAA
>NW_026311924.1:4434-4539 GCF_001194135.2 Octopus bimaculoides | reverse complement strand
CTCAATATCGTATTAAGACGGAACCACTGTAAGATATGTTGTTGTTGCTATTATTATTACTGCTAGTGTTGTTGTTGTTACCGTTTGACTTCAAATCAGCTCTAC
>NW_026311924.1:0-143 GCF_001194135.2 Octopus bimaculoides | reverse complement strand
AGCGTTGGATTGTTGGTTCTTAAAATATTGTTGTTACATTACGTGTGGTTACTGCCGTTTGCTTCGATTATACTGTTATTACACTGGTGCATTGTATTCGTTTATCCATAAGGATATAACAAAAAGATCTTAAGGTATTATTC
>NW_026311923.1:0-245 GCF_001194135.2 Octopus bimaculoides | reverse complement strand
ATATATATATATATGTATATAAATAAATCTATGATTATATTATCAATATCATGAAAGATACTTACGGTAAGTTCTACGCATAAGAACAAAGCCACCTAATTCTATGCTGAATTGCAACATATATTCAAAAGCTGCCATACGAATACACACTGAAAAAAGAAATTGTTTACGTTATATTTTTTGTCATTTAGCTGAAATAAATAACATTGATATTATGTTTTAGTTATAAATCATAGAAATAATAA
>NW_026311922.1:0-241 GCF_001194135.2 Octopus bimaculoides | reverse complement strand
TTTTTTTTTGTTTTACCGAACACGTTCCTTTTTTTTCTTTGTTGTTGTTGTTTTTTTTTTTAACGAAGAAGGTACACACAGTGGCGTTTCCTCGTGAATTTTCACTTTGTTAGTAGTGATGGCGGTGATTAAATTTCAAGTAATAACAACACAACAACAATAACTGTTCAAATCTCTTTAAAAATAAATGACTCTTCTGTAGTAGTAGTAGTAGTAGTAGTAGTAGTAGTAGTAGTAGTAG
>NW_026311921.1:0-377 GCF_001194135.2 Octopus bimaculoides | reverse complement strand
GATCGGATCAACTGGAACCCTCGACGTCGTAAGCGACGGAGTGCCAATAGAAATATGTATATATTATAATATATGTATATTATACATAAAATAGTAGAGAACCTATTTTTGCTGAGGTCTGTGAGGGTATATTCAGCAATAATATCAATAATAGCACCAGATTAACATGTCTGACATTCTATGGAGAACTATGGGAGCAACCACTCCCTACAGGGCAAACCAATAACTTATAATTAAATACATTTATCTATGAATAATATCGATATTCATTTACATATATACTGGTGCGACCACGTGTATTGTGCGTCTGATATCGAGTGAGCCTGTTTACTTGCGTATATATATATATATATATATATATATATATATATATATAT
>NW_026311920.1:0-378 GCF_001194135.2 Octopus bimaculoides | reverse complement strand
CTCTTGCATAGTCACAGTGAAATGACTGAAACAAGTAAAAGAATAAAAGAAAGAATATGAATAATTAAAGAAATAAAGCGAGAAGAGAAAAATAAAAGAAACGGCATTCGAGGCCTTTCAGAACTGACTATTTATCAACTTTCATCAAGTTGTTGCATTGAAACTGTCAGTGACCATGTCTCCATTGTGCGACGGAAATTTCGATACATTGGTGAAACGAATTCAAAATGAAGTTAACAGTTTTGTGTATTTTTCAACGAATAAACTCTTCTGTATTGAATGCATAATTAGAAAGGAATTTTCGTTAACTCCAAGTTAGCCATGCTTTGGCAAACCGCTAATGAAAGACACTCCGGCCTTGACCACGCCGTACTATTA
>NW_026311919.1:0-203 GCF_001194135.2 Octopus bimaculoides | reverse complement strand
TAATAATAATAATTATTATTATTATTATTATTATTAATAATAATAATAATGATAAGTCGCAGGCATGACTGTGTGGTAAGAAGTTTGCTTCCCAATCACATGGTTCCGGGTTTAGTCCCACTGCGTGGCACCATCGGCAAGTGTCTTCTACTGTAGCCTCGGGCCAACCAAAGCCTTGTGAGTAGATTTGGTAGACGGAAACT
>NW_026311918.1:0-225 GCF_001194135.2 Octopus bimaculoides | reverse complement strand
GTAGACGAGAAAACACACAAGCCACATAGAGAACATTCTACTTCATCATATGTATATATATATATATAAATATATATATTTATATGTATACATATATATATTTATATATTTAATCCTTTATATTGAACACTCAATATTTCATATGTTCAATAAGACATATTGCATATATTCAATTAGACATTCAATACTTCATTTCATTGTACCATCCATCTTTTTTATATTATA
>NW_026311917.1:0-216 GCF_001194135.2 Octopus bimaculoides | reverse complement strand
TCAACTAACAGTGAAGCAATCAGAAAATGTTACTGATGTATTTTGAGAGAATTAAGGTTAGTGGGTCCCACAAAATCACATTACAGACATGTATGTGAGTATATGTACATCCAGAACCACGCTGATAGCTTAGGAGTGAAATTTAGGATTTCTCGGTTTTCTGTCAATCAATTTTGATAAAACGTTTCCCAGCTGGTTTGCACACTATGGCAACAC
>NW_026311916.1:0-813 GCF_001194135.2 Octopus bimaculoides | reverse complement strand
TCTTAAAAACAGACTTAACTATATATCGAACGATTTCACGATTATTACAATATGTAACTTTCGCTCATCAGTGTAGAATGGCAGAGCTGGCAGAAACGTTAGCACGCCGGTCGAAATGCTTAGCGGTATTTCGTCTGCTGATACGTTCTGGGTTCAAATTCCACCGAGATCGACTTTGCCTTTCATCCTTTCGGGGTCGATAAATTAAATACCAGTTACGCACTGGAGTCCATGTAATCGACTTAATCCCTTTGTCTGTCCTTGTTTGTCCCCTCTATGTTTAACCCCTTGTGGGCAATGAAGAAATTAGTATAGTATGGTCAGAATATATAAAAATAAACAAAAGATTCAACATACCAAAACGAACACTCATGTATCCGGCATTGTATATAGAAGATTGTTAATCCCTAGACATTCATGTAAAAGGCGGGCTTTTTTTTTTAATTGCATTTCGGTACACGTGTTTATACCAGAATAACATTCAGCATGTGTTTATTATGGTTGTTTAGCGTGAGGCATTATTCGATAGAAATGCCCTTATATAAATATAAATAAATATATTCTAGGGATAATCATGGATTTTTCCCTTATGAGTATTTTCACGCTAGTTACTTGATAAAATTCTTGTAAAAGATTTTTATCCTATTATTGAATTAATTAAATATATAACCGGAATATATACATTTTTCGTCAAATTTCGTTATTTTTCGTCAAATTTATGTCACGATGGCTAGTGCGAAAAATGCCGAAATTTTACGTTTTTTGAAAAATAGATTTTTTAAAATTCCAAGTGTGTAAGTGACCTCATGGGCA
>NW_026311915.1:0-215 GCF_001194135.2 Octopus bimaculoides | reverse complement strand
ACCACCACCACCACTTCCCCGAAGGAGACAAAGAGAGCAACTTCATCAAGGCTGTCGGATCTTCGGGTGTTTAAGATTAACGATTTCCGCTGGGATATTCCGAGAGTGGGTTTCTATTGTGGGAATTTAGGATCTCTGATTTCATGAAATTTTACACTATTTATGTTCATCACCATCATCATCATCATCATCATCACCATCATCATCATCATCAT
>NW_026311914.1:0-374 GCF_001194135.2 Octopus bimaculoides | reverse complement strand
TATATATATATATATATACACACACACATACATACATACATACGTGCATATATATGTGGCTTAGTGGTTAGGGCATTCAGCTCACAATCATAAGGTCGTGAGTTCAATTCCCAGTGATGCATTGCGTCCTTGAGCAAGGCACTTTATTTCACATTGCTCCAGTTCACTCAGCTGGCAAAAATGAGTTGTACCTGTAATTCAAAAGGGCTGGTCTTGTCACATTCTGTGTGCATTTGTATGTGGATATTGTGTGTTTATATATACATATATATCGTGGCACTCTGTCTGTTACCACAACAAGGGTTCCAGTTGATCCAATCAACTGGACAGCCTGCTCATGAAATTAACGTGCAAGTGGCTGAGCACTCCACAGA
>NW_026311913.1:0-230 GCF_001194135.2 Octopus bimaculoides | reverse complement strand
CCCCCCCAAATGTTAAAAATAAAGCAAAACAAAGCATATGGACACAGATGTTACTGTGTGGTTAAAAATTCTGCTTTGTAACTACGTATCTTAGGATTCCATCCAACTCCGCAGCAACTTAGGCAAATGTCTTCTACTATAGTCCCGGACCAACCAATATCTTGTGAGTGGCTTTGGTAGACGTTGGAAACTGTGAAGAAGCCCGTCGTGTGTATATATATATATATATA
>NW_026311912.1:0-477 GCF_001194135.2 Octopus bimaculoides | reverse complement strand
AACCTGGCTTTAACCCAGACCCAGCCTAGATCTCAGTGATTGTAAAGCAAGTTTCTTAACTATGCAGGTATGTCGGTGTCACACCTGATTATTTAATTGTTTCGAATACTAATTAGTTAAACAAGTTACTGCATTGATGCTATTATAAGGTTTTCTTCGTGTGACTTACGTAGAATAAATTTCTGAAGTCTTGTATGATTATGTTAATGATTATTAAGAGTGGGGTTCCCAGGATGGGTGGGAAAAAAATAACTAATTACGTGTTCTAAATTCGACATTAATTCTTACTGACCTGATTTGGAGTCTGTGGGTTTTGTTTTTATTTTATGTTGTATGGTCAAGATACATTTCTTCGAACGCCCCCCCCCACACACACATATACACATGATGCACACACATAGATATGGATACGCACTCAAAGACGGACACATATATATATGCACACAGATGTGGACAAACACACACACACACACACAC
>NW_026311911.1:0-203 GCF_001194135.2 Octopus bimaculoides | reverse complement strand
ACACAGCCCAGTCCAGGAATCGAACTCACTACCTCATGACTGTAAGCCTGATGCTATGCACATATATATTTGATATAATCTGGATAATAATCTTATAACCTACAGCAGGATATTTTTCAAGGCTGGCTAAACATGTGGAGCTCCATATATATATATGTATGTATGTATGTATTATTAGAATGAAGGATAGCAGGATTCCTAAG
>NW_026311910.1:0-3137 GCF_001194135.2 Octopus bimaculoides | reverse complement strand
AAAAGCCTTTTGAGCAATAATATTTAATGTAGTCGTTATTTATGGCTGGTCAGAAAGTCACCATTGGTTTCATGCATCTTATGCTCTAAGCAATATCAGTGACACACCAGAGACACATAGCTTCTTTACTGATGGAGGCAAGGATACAATCTTGGTCAGCCAGGGTTGTGAAAAAAAATCCCTTCTGTGCTAGATGGTGTTATCTCATTTTGACCAGTTCCATTTGTGTCCAAAAAGAGTCAATTTATGTATGATTTCTGTTCACTCATGAGCAAGTGGTGAGCCAGGATGTTTCCACTCCATACTCTGTCTTTTTGAATCTGCCTCAGAATAATAGACCTACATTTCATCTCCTGTGACTATTCTGCTCAAAACTTTGTCGCCTCCATTGTTGTCGCGATCGAGTAGACATTGGCAGACCTCGAGACATTTGCACTTGTGCTCTGCAGTAAGCTCTATCGGCACCCATCTTGCACAGACTTTATGGAAGCCGAGTTCATTGTGGATGATTTTATAGGCAGAAACATGACTAATCTGCAGAGAACAAGCTACTTCATCAATGATAAGTACCCTATGGAGGAGGTGTGGAGGCATGTGGATGAGTGGTTTGGGATGTTGGACTCAAGATTGTGGTTTTGATTCCTGGATTGGGTGATGTGTTGTCTTCTTGAGCAAAACACTTCATTTCACATCGCTCCGGTCCATGCAGCAGGCAAAAATGAATAGCCCTGCAACAGACTGGTGTCCCATCTAGGTGGGGAATATTTATATGTCATAGAAGCCAGGACACCGGCCCTTATGAGTCGACATGACTCGAGAATGGAACTTTAACTTAACCTTATAAAAGAGGTGTCTGAAGAGTCTACTTCTAAGACCATCCCAAGAACAGTGGGAAGAGAAGATGGGTGGGTGGATTTGGGAAGGAAAAGATGACTGTGTGAAAGTAAAATATAAATAAATGCCACACACTCTGAGTTCTTGTTGAGTCTTGTTAAATATTCTTACCTGCGTTTTTTAATGAGGAAATAACCAGCTAGAGTCAAGCCTCCCATGATCAGCAGTAGAACAATAGGAACTGTAATTGCTGTGACCTCTGTTTAAAGAAAGAAAATAAAATGAAAGCAATAAACACTTTGAATATTAGTTCCATCTTTGTATTTGGTTTGCAAAATTTTTGATATGCTGGCAGTGCCCCTTGACTGTCTCCCGTGCCAGTGGCACATAAAATGCACCATCCAAACATGGTTGATGCCAGTGACCTCTGACTGGCTCCTGTGCCGGTGGCACATAAAAAGCACCATCCAAACATGGTTGATGCCAGGTCCACCTAACTGGCTCCCATGCCAGTGGCACGTAAAAAGCACCCACTACACTCTTGGGGTGATTAGCCTTAGGAAGGGCATCCAGCTGTAGAAACATTGGCAGATCAGATTGAAGCCTGGTGTGGCCACTGGTTTCCCAGACCTCAGTCAAACCGTCCAACCCATGTCAGCATGGAAAACGGACATTAAACAATGATGATGATGATGCATACATACATATACAAAAATATATATATCATCATCATTTAATGTCCGTTGTCCATATACATGTGTGTGTATATGTGTGTGTGTGTGTGTGTGTGTGTGTGTGTGTGTGTGTGTGTGTGTGTGTGTGTGTGTGTGTGTAATTCAGTTTTGAGGATTAATAGATATACTGGTATTCTATTTCAAATAATACAAAAAAATAACCTAATGAGTATTATCTGAAATAGAATACCTGCATGTCTATTAATCCCCAAAACTGAATTATCATTGACTTTTATTAGATACTTTGTATATTTCTAGATAAATATATAAATGTATGATAAATAAGACCCCAAGGTACGATATGCAGATGCATGTAATGATGAAGGGCTGTACCTGATTGATTTGGAAACTCGTTTTCCCAAATTAATTAATTTATATATTTATATATATGTATGGGGTAGGCTTCTTTCAACCAAATTCACTCATAAGCCTTTGGTCAGCCCAGAACTACAGTAGAAAACTAAGTGCCATGCAGTAGGACTGAACCTGAAGCCAAATGGTTGGGAACAAGTTTCTCAATAGAAAGCAGTGTGCGTGTCTATAAATATATGCACACCTGTGCTCATTTACACACATGCACGCAAAATATAACTTCCATCTATTAAATTTCCTTTACAGCTTGCGTGTGCTGTGCAGTGGGATTGAACTCAAAACCACATGGCTGTGAAGTGAATCACTTTGCCACAATGTCATGCATCATGCTTGCATCATTTATTTAATTAAGAAGCTTAGTTAAGAATTATAATAGCAAATACTTACTGGTAGATTTGAGGGCACTCAAGAGGCCACTGGCAGACATAAGGGAACAATCCACACCATAATAGCCTTGAAAACAAAATATATTCATTAAGAAAAAGAAATATATATATATACCATCATCATCATCATCGTCTTCTAACATCCAGCTTCCAAGCTGCATTGGGTTCACACACACACACACACGTAATCAACACTTTGTAATTTGGGTTCAAATCGAAAGTGAATCAATTTTCAATTTCTAATGAAACCTGGTCGTTTTAGAGAAGTGTATTTGAAATAACTATAGCTGGTTGTTGAGATAATGTGGAAAATATGTAAATGAAAGAAAGTTTATTTGACTTGTCTAATTGATTTGATTGTTCTGGTTTTAACATCAGTTGGTAAGAATAGAAGTCATTTGACAACACTATTTTGTTTGTAATTGACTATCCTGTTGCAGGTTCAATCTGTGGAATATTGAAATGATACCCATCTTTGTCCATTCCACAAAGAAATTTGCCCAAGTTGCCATGCAGTGGGACTGAACCTGAAACCATGTGGTTAGGAAGCAAGCTTCTTAACCATACGGACATACCTGTGCCTGTGCAATCAAATATGGTACGTCTTTTAGTGATTGTACATCATCTTGGAATTTCATGTAATAATATTCCTTATGCACTAACTGTGGCACCACACACAGAGAGAATATCGAGTTAGCCATGTTCTGCTTTAGGAACTGCGTTCTTGGATACTGGGTTTACCAAGTGAAATATTCAGCATGTGTGAGTTTTGTGTGTGTGTGTGTGTGTGTGTGTGTGTGTGTGTGTGTGT
>NW_026311909.1:0-393 GCF_001194135.2 Octopus bimaculoides | reverse complement strand
ATATATATATGTGTGTGTGTGTATATATATATATATATATACATACACATGTGTTTGTGTGATGATGGGCTTCTTTCAGTTTCTGTCTACCAAATCCGGAGGTTAAAGTCGTCACTTGCTCAAGGTCCTGCACAGTGTGACTGAACTTAAACCTTATTGTTAAGAAGCAAACACTTTACCACACAGCCAATAGGCCAGCACTTCAAAGCATATAAATTTTTTTTATTATGACTCTGTTCTTCCCTCCTCTCAACTACTCACTAATATTCTTTATCGATTTCTTTGCAGCAGACCATCGACCACACCATAACTGGAATCCTATGGTACCATTCCCTGGCTCAGGTAATATTAACAATAGTATATATATATGTGTGTGCGTGTGTGTGTATCTAT
>NW_026311908.1:0-310 GCF_001194135.2 Octopus bimaculoides | reverse complement strand
ATTAATTACCAGGAAGCTAGCACATTTAAAGAATCAAAGAGATTCATAAACAGTATCTGCAATCTCTATTTCTAGCACATTGAATGTCCACGTTAGTGGTCAACGTCATATATATACATATATATATAGATAGATAGATAGATAGATAGATAGATAGATAGATAGATAGATAGATAGATACACACATGTATAAATATACGTACACAGATGTGTGTGTGTTTGTATGTGTACACATGCATTTAATATATACATATGCATATGCATGTTTTTATACATATTTGCACATACATACATACATACGTATATATAT
>NW_026311907.1:0-330 GCF_001194135.2 Octopus bimaculoides | reverse complement strand
AGATAGATAGATAGATAGATAGATAGATAGATAGATAGATACATCTGTATTACATATCACGTGTGCGTGCTTATTAGGTGTTTGGGAATATATCCAAATGTTAAGTGGAAAAGCATACATACGTATCTACATATGTGCATGTTGTGTATATATATGTATATATATATTATGTATGTAAATATGTGTATACGTATATGTATATGTACATATATACATATGTATATGTATGTATATCAGTATATGTGTGTGTGTGTCTTTACGTATATCAGTATTTTATGCATGCATGTATATATACCTGTGTGTGTGTGTGTGTCTGTGTGTGTGTGTGTG
>NW_026311906.1:0-263 GCF_001194135.2 Octopus bimaculoides | reverse complement strand
ATTTATTTATTTTTATATATTTATATTTATTTATATATATATATATTTATTAATATATATGTATATATTTATTATATATATATATATTTATTTACGTATTTATGTATATATATATTTATTAATATATATATATATATATATTTATTTATATATATATTTATTTATATATATATTTATTTATTTATATATTTATTTATATATATATTTAATAATATATATATATATATATTTATTTAATTATTTAATTATATATATATTTATTT
>NW_026311905.1:0-253 GCF_001194135.2 Octopus bimaculoides | reverse complement strand
GAGCCTGAATAACACCTTATAGCTTCACCGAAGAAATGAATATGTAAGGAATTGCATGACGGTATGTTACTATGCACAGTAGTTTTACCCATTGTTCTGCTGTTGGCAAGTTTGAAATTGTGGTGATGAACTTTGCTTATTTCTTCCATGCATCATTTTGAATGAAATAAGAACATTACACTAAACACATACAACGAGGTTTACAGACATAAGTTCTACTCACGTGTCAAGTTTCATCAAAATCAATAAAACG
>NW_026311904.1:0-348 GCF_001194135.2 Octopus bimaculoides | reverse complement strand
GTAACTGGTACTTATTTAATCGACCCTGAAAGGATAAAAGGCAAAGTCGATCTTGACGGAATTTGAACTCAGAATGTAAAGGCAGATGAAATACTGCTAAGCATTTCGCCCGGCGAGCTAACGTTTCTGTCACTTCCGATAATCTAGACACCATTTTGCCCTGCTTATCAGTGTTGAAGGGAGACAGATGAGGTTTAGCAATTGTAACCTTCTCCTGATGTCTAACTTAATGGAACTCATGGCAAACAGTTCTGGTGTACACAGAATTAGCAATGTAATGGTTCAGCTCTGTCTACCAAACCACTTTTTCCGCTAAGTTTCACAGTATTAAATATATATATATATATA
>NW_026311903.1:0-209 GCF_001194135.2 Octopus bimaculoides | reverse complement strand
ATATATATCGTGTAGGAATATGTATGTATACATATATATATTTAATTATATATGTATATAATACCAAATTTATATTTATACATGCATGTATATTTGTATATGTTTTATACATAAGCAGTTATAGCTGCATATATATCCATCCATACGCGTATGAATATAAACACATGTCTGAATATGCAGGTAGATAAATAGATAGATAGATAGATAGA
>NW_026311902.1:0-327 GCF_001194135.2 Octopus bimaculoides | reverse complement strand
TATATATATATATATATTTATATACATACATAGAAAGAGAGATAGACATAATATTTTCTCATAGCACCGGTTACCTGGTCTCCATATCGTATAACTGCCCGAGATCAGAACACATTCAGTAAACTACAAGCCATTTACATGCAGGTATGTGAACCGGAGCAATGTTAGCTGAAGTTTCTTGCTCAAGTAAAACGCTTTGCCCGGTCCAGTACTCGAAACCACAACTTTGCGATCGTGACTGCAACAGGCTAACCACGTTTTATCTATGCTTATATATTTATGGATACATCTAGATATGAATACACACACTTAGATATATCGATATAT
>NW_026311900.1:0-333 GCF_001194135.2 Octopus bimaculoides | reverse complement strand
GCAAAATCGTTTGAAGTGGAGTTGACATCTGGTAAGAATGCATGATAAGGGACTTTCCAAGCAACCTCTGTATGGTGAGCTGGAAGATGGTAGGAGATTAACACAAATCAAAATGAGGTTCAACAAAGGCCTCAGAATTGCTCTGACACAGACAGGAATTTCAGTTGTTTATTAGTAGAGTGAGGCACCAGATTGAGATGGCTGAAGGAAGGAAGTGCATAGTAGTTGTTCGAGGTTTGATGGAGAGAGAATGACGCACGAGAAGGTTAGGAGAAGGATTAGTAGGAATGAACCTGTGGCCAGTGAGGAAGTGTTGGTTTGTGTACGTTTGTT
>NW_026311899.1:0-335 GCF_001194135.2 Octopus bimaculoides | reverse complement strand
ATGTGTATATCCCAATATTGAAACCTTGTTTTTACTTGTTTCTGTTGTTACCTTTGTAGTAGTTGCCTTCTTCTTGTTCTTGTTATTGTTCTTGTTCTTGTTCTTGTTCTTGTTCTTGTTCTTGTTGTTGTTGTTGTTCTTCTTCTTCTTCTTCTTCTTCTTCTTCCAATCGCTTCCCCTTTTGTTATTTTATTAATTATTCTTCTTAAATTTATCTTCATTATCCTCACATTCATTCATCACAATCATCGCCATCGGCATCAGTGTCATCATCATCATGATCAACCTCTCCACAATCTTGGCCACCACCATTATCCTCATCATCAACATCAGCA
>NW_026311898.1:0-379 GCF_001194135.2 Octopus bimaculoides | reverse complement strand
TATATACATATATATACATATATTTATATATGTATATACATATATACATATATATACATACACACACATCTATATGTGTATGTACACGCGCGCACCTACATGATCTATATAAATCAATATAAATCTATAGGTATATATACTTATATACGCACATACATACGCACATATATATTATAAATACAAACAGTTATTTACACATGCATATATATATATATATATATATATATATTTGTATGTATGTATATTTTTGTCCTTTCTTTTATTATCTCTCTGTCGTCCTAATGGCAAAAAGAATTATTCCAGCAAACAGAAGAAATATATATGTATGCATATATGCATGAACGTATATATGTATGTATGTATACGTATATATGAATAT
>NW_026311897.1:347-513 GCF_001194135.2 Octopus bimaculoides | reverse complement strand
GAGTGGGGAATATAACATAGGTCGTGTATTAGCGTGTGTATGTATAAAGACAGAAAGAGATAAAGAGAACAATGGCAGAGTTAGAAATATATTTTATGGATATAAAATATATACACACACACACACACACACACACACACACACGCATACATACACACACACACAT
>NW_026311896.1:0-379 GCF_001194135.2 Octopus bimaculoides | reverse complement strand
TATATATATATATATATATATAAATGTAAAGCAGTCTGTTGCCACTGTTGTATCTGTCTTTTGTGGACGGTTGTCGCTCTGACAGATATTGCTATATTCCGAAATCGTCGATAGAATGTTTCTATCTGGCACGGTACGACTCCCAGTCGTACAGTGTTATTATCTTAAAAAGGTTGGATCGTTATAACGTCCAACTCTATATCACCATAGACACAACTCTCAACACAGTCTACACATACTCTCGACCTTCCTGACCTTCTGTCGACCGGCTACTGGTCTATTTATAATGGGTGGCTGGCAACTACGACTTTTTACCGGGAGGTGTGTACAGTTTCACTATAAAACAAATATATATGTATATTTGTATATATATGTATAT
>NW_026311895.1:0-275 GCF_001194135.2 Octopus bimaculoides | reverse complement strand
TGTGTGTGTGTGTGTGTGTATGCAAGTATATATATAGTTAAGCGAGTGCTGATTTTTTTAAAGTAATGAGTAAAACAACAAAATCAATGAAATGAAATGATTGTGACAATAAGAAAAGGAAACCATGGGAACCGACTCTATGATGAATATTAATGAAATCTCGTCAAGGCAAAGAGGGTGGCAAGCCTAAATTTTAATTAATTAAAATCTGAATTACAATGCAGATAGGAGATGAAAACATCATTCATTGAAGACCTAATATTAATTTATGTGTG
>NW_026311894.1:0-209 GCF_001194135.2 Octopus bimaculoides | reverse complement strand
TATCCAGAAAGGGTTGAGAGAATCTGTGCATTGTTTAAGATATATATATATACATAAATTTGACTGAGTTTCAGTGTACTACCAAAATATATCCTATCTCATCGCACAGACCATACATATAAAACTTACAACCTATTTTCTTTTTACCTTAGTATATTTGTACATAATACATACATACATATATACATACATACATACATACATACATA
>NW_026311893.1:0-269 GCF_001194135.2 Octopus bimaculoides | reverse complement strand
GGTTATAGTACTAATGATGTATCTGTACACTACGTTACGGGTGCAACAAACTCCAAATAAAGAACAATGGGACTTTTTCTACAGTTGCACAAGATGGGGTTATCAACCCCACCTATATTATTTCTAATATCTCTATTATTATTATTACTATTCAGTCCCTTAAACCTTAGTAAACACGTTATTATAAACTAATATAAATCCGATAATAATTTTTATTTCTTATTCACATTATATAAATAAAGCTTACCTATGTGTCTCCTAAATAGTAT
>NW_026311892.1:485-669 GCF_001194135.2 Octopus bimaculoides | reverse complement strand
TGTATATGTATATATATATATGTATATATATATATATGTATATATATCTACATATATCTATATGTATGTATATATATGTAGATATATATGCATATATATATATGCATATACATATATATACATATATATATATCTATATGTATATATATATATGTATATACATGTATATATATATGTATATATA
>NW_026311892.1:0-475 GCF_001194135.2 Octopus bimaculoides | reverse complement strand
TGTATATATATATATGTATATACATGTATATATATATGTATATATATATACATGTATATATATGTACATATATATGTATATATATGTATATACATGTATATATATACATGCATATGTATATACATATGTATATATATGTATATGTATATCTATATATATAGGTGTATGTTTGTATATATATATATGTATATATGTGTTGTGTGTGCGTACGAGTGCATATATAATGGCTAACACATGTATAACAGTGTAAAATATACATGATGCGAGGTGTTTACATTTCTAGTAAATTATTGATTAATACTGCACTGCGTAATGATAATACATGCCTTTAGCTAGTGAATCAATAATTTTCTAAATGTATACAAAATTATATGCAAACTAAAATGTGTGAACACACTTGCTCTATACATGCGCTCAAATTCAGGCGCATGTAAACATATATGTATGTCTGTGAGTATAAATATATATTACGTTT
>NW_026311891.1:0-214 GCF_001194135.2 Octopus bimaculoides | reverse complement strand
CATGCTCATTTAAGGTTAATTATGATTACTGCTTGATAATCTTAATAAGATATATCGAAAGGCGTTTCACATGGACGCTAACAGCTATCATTAGCCGTATATTTTTTCTACTCTCACACTGGCATGTATGTATGTGTGTATATATATATATAATTGTATACATAAATTCATACACACACACATATATGTGTTAGTGCGTGTAGGATAGATATAT
>NW_026311890.1:0-568 GCF_001194135.2 Octopus bimaculoides | reverse complement strand
CACACACACACACACAAATATATATATGCATACATATTTGTACATACTATAACGGAATTTATATTCATATAATGTAGCTATATATATTTTCTTTCATAAACATCGCGCATACGCCAATATTACCTTCTCCCCAGATATATACACATGTGCATGTGTATATTACAAGCATACGTATCTACACACGCATATACGTATATATGCATGTACATTCATACATGTACATAACCACATATGTACATCTATCTATCTATCTATCTATCAATATATATATATACATATATATACATACATATATGTATATGCATATATGTACACGCACACACACATATAGATGCCCAACCGCACCAATACATATATGTATATACGCATATTTATATATACAATTATATATGCATGTACATGCAGACGTGTACATATACAGCTACACATTCAAGAATCTGTGTATATATACATATACACACACAGGTATATAGACATATATATATATATATGCACGTTTATATATGCATGTATATATATGTGTATATATATACAAGTATATATATATGTATGTATGTATATATATATA
>NW_026311889.1:0-266 GCF_001194135.2 Octopus bimaculoides | reverse complement strand
GTATGTATGTATGTATGTATGTATGTATGTATGTGTGTGCAGATTTGTATATTTTATGTATGTATTCTCATATATATAGTTGCATATCTGGACATGCTCATGTTTGTTTAAATGATAAACTTGTGGAAATTCTAATAGATTTTTACAGTTCCATTGATGGTGTGGATCTGTAGTCAATGAACTGTATATATGTTTCCAAGAACACAAGTATGGAAGTATGTATTTAGGTCGGTATATATGTATGTATGCATGTATGTAAGTAAGTA
>NW_026311888.1:0-515 GCF_001194135.2 Octopus bimaculoides | reverse complement strand
TATTCTCCTAACTTGTGTTTTTCTTTCTTTCTTTCTTCCTGCTTCAGCTCGACAGTGAAGCCGTATTGTTCTCTGTCTCCTGTCCAGGCTTGTGTCTTCGCGTTCGCCACCACAACCTCGTTTAGGCTTAGCAGCCTTTCCTGTTTGTTTTCACTGTCCTGTTTGTGTTACTAATTTTGACCCTCCACGAGATCGTAAATTTTATTTAATTTGCTTTGCAGGGGTCAACTGTTTTATCGAAGGTGTATCTTGTCGTGAATTGCTCGAAATATGGACTAGATAAAAAGCGGACACATAATGAAGGGTCGTTCCTTGTGTTGCTTGTCTTGTTTTCCCTTTGTTTCTTTCGTTGCTTGCAAAAAAGCCCTTATTTCACGTCCTTTTACTTCGTATTAATTGTTCCCTATGTTTTGTGATGTCCTGTGCCCACATATGCATATGTATATACGTAAACATGTAAGTATGTATGTATGTATACATATGTATATATGCACATGTATATATATTATATATAT
>NW_026311887.1:0-562 GCF_001194135.2 Octopus bimaculoides | reverse complement strand
AAAAAAGATTTCTAATATTGGTTCTTCATATTTTGCTGGTAGTTTACAGGTGTAAATTTGTGAGTATGAAAATAATACTTGTATATGATGTGTTGTGAATTTATGGAAAGAAATATGAATCTCCTAGATTCTATTCTGCTATTTCCTTTCTCAAGTCCTTTGTGAAAATGTTGTTTATACTTCTTGCACTGAAGAGTACAGTAATATATAATTAATTTAATTAATTTAATCAATTCAATTCAACCATGTATTTGCATGATTTTTATATCTCTGTATGAAACGATCATCTGCATGAATTAAAATTCTCTTATATATTTTAACATCTTCTCTTCTCCATTTAAAAAAAAAATTGTTGAGTTTTATGGGATTTCTTTCTATAAATTCACAACACATTATATGTAAGTATATATATATAAATATTTTATAATCATATACATAATTATAACATCAAAAGACACTATTGCCACCAATCTGGTGGCAATAGTGTCTTTTGACATCTATTTTTCAGTGCGTGGTGAGGTGCAAGCCAAGCCCTTGTTATAATTATGTATATAATTATAAA
>NW_026311886.1:434-601 GCF_001194135.2 Octopus bimaculoides | reverse complement strand
ACCAACAAATAAGGGCAAGCCACCTGTGCACTACAGGGTAATTTGAATATAAATTTATAAAATATCCAAATGGATAAAAAGTTTCTGGAATTTAGGTAATTTGAAGGACGGATCCTTGAGATTCGGTTATCATTTTCACTTTAATCATCCAGTATTTAGCATCGTGC
>NW_026311886.1:0-385 GCF_001194135.2 Octopus bimaculoides | reverse complement strand
GAGAGAGAGAGAGAGAGAGTATATAAGTTTTTTGAAGATATCTCTTTCAAGAGCCCCAACTTTCTCCTCACTTATTTTTGCTACCTTACTTTTCAGATAACTAATGTCAAAGATCAGGTTAGCTCAGCAAATGAAAAGGTAGGCTATAATTGTTACTAAAAATGCAGCAGAGTGAATGATAAAGAGATGACTCATTGTCAAATTCAATAGGTCATAATACCATCAGAACACATAACTTTGTATAAAAAGTCCAAGAAATAATTGACAAGAACCCCAGAAAATCAACCAGAGCCATTACAAAGTACCTCAAGGTTTCAGAATGAACCATCAGAAGAGTTGTGCAAGACAATGTCCGATACAAGTTATATATGATGTGGAGGGGTCA
>NW_026311885.1:0-212 GCF_001194135.2 Octopus bimaculoides | reverse complement strand
ACTTCCTCTCTAGCTCAACATATTTCTCTCGCTGAACTTCATTTCTTTTTTTTTTCCCCATTCCAGAATATTAATGATTTCTGGTCTCGTTAATAGACTGCATTATTCTCCTTTTCCACCATCAGGTTATGTTGACATTTACCTTTGGCTTTCAAACCTAAATTCCAGGATATAAAGATCTAGATTGCATTTATCAGATTGTTGGTGTCTGT
>NW_026311884.1:0-380 GCF_001194135.2 Octopus bimaculoides | reverse complement strand
ACTGTACGGAAGTGGTTCGCAAGGTTCCGAGCTGGAGATTGTAGTCTTATCGATACAGAGCGATCAGGCAGACCATCCACTACAGATGATGACCAAATCAAGTCATTAATTGAGAATAACCCACATTGCACAACCCGAGAATTGGCAGAAAGCCTCAACTTATCAAAATCCGTCGTTCATGAGTATCTGGTAAAGTTTGGGTACACAAATCACTATGATGTTTGGGTACCCCATGAGTTGAGTGAGAAGAACCTTTTAGATAGCATTTCCATCGCTTTATAAATGGAATGAAAACGCGCCTTTTTTTAAAGCAAATTGTGACAGTTAATAAGAAATGGATTATCTACCGAAATGTTCAGAGAAAGCGATCCTGGAGCAAG
>NW_026311883.1:0-315 GCF_001194135.2 Octopus bimaculoides | reverse complement strand
TACATCGCAAGCACTCATTTTATGCACAAAGGTGATCACACAACAACATGATGCACCCAAGGTCCAAAGTTTGGCACTTGCTGGATTATGTCCTCATCCGCAAGCGCGACATTTATGACATTTGTAATGTCAAGTCCTTCCATGGATCAGAATGCTAGACAGACCACAGTCTGGTGCGAGCAAAGTTCCGAATGGTAATTAGAGTAAAAGAGAGAAGAGGACCAGTCAGCATTCCACGCCGTCTAAATGTCCACAAGGTATATGATGTGATTAGGAAAGAACTTCAGACTCGCTTGTCCAGCATTGAAACTGCTG
>NW_026311882.1:0-383 GCF_001194135.2 Octopus bimaculoides | reverse complement strand
TTTATGGATAGCAGAACAGAGGCATAAAATTTAGATAAGAGAATAATTATGTATTTCTTCATCACTATTCACCAAAATTTTAATTAACTTTTTATGTTGACAAATATTTCTTCTCTTTGTTTCTCACTCACTCACAGTTTTTGCAAGAATGAAAGTAAAACTCTGCAACAATGAGAGCAGTTATGCTTGATATGCAAAAAACCAAGTTCAGAGACCTATTGCTTCTGTTAACAACAAAGGCATTTTCTCTTTGAGTGAAGGGAAGATTGTATGATGCTTGTAGCATAATATTAAATATGGTGAGCGTGCAAAGAGTGGTAAGAAATGAGGCGTTCATTTTTCTGAATTGAAATTCTCTTAGATTTTTCTTTTGCCTTTAATTA
>NW_026311881.1:0-387 GCF_001194135.2 Octopus bimaculoides | reverse complement strand
TATATACGGAGGGCTTCTTTTAGTTTCCGTCAACCAAATTCACTCACCGGCCAGAGGCTATAGTAGAAGACACTTGCCCAAGGCACCACGCAGTGGGACTGTACCCGGAACCATGTGGTTGGTAAGCAAGTTACTTACCACACAGCTACTCCATGCATGCAGATACACATTCGCACACGCACCCTAAAAAGGCAGACGTGTACTCGCATGCATATACAAACATTTATATACATTAACCCACAGAATCACCGGCACACTGACAGTATACAAACTGACGAACACATGTACACCCGCAGATGCATACACGCACACACGCGCACACACGCATACACAGTCGTATGTACATATAATGATATATATTTTCGACTTTTTTTTTTTCTAATCGAG
>NW_026311880.1:0-274 GCF_001194135.2 Octopus bimaculoides | reverse complement strand
GTGTGTGTGTGTGTGTGTATGTATGTATATGTATATGTATGTATGTATGTGTATACGAGTGAGTGGACAAACGAAAGAAAGTGGTACTCCACACACTTGTTACGAGTTACATACAAAACATTATTTTATAACAATTTGATTCGGTTCAATGCAACTTCAAGTTTTGTAGACTCGTCAAACGAACCCAGTTCACCACGCTCTCTCTCTCACACACACACACACAAACACATGTATGTATGTATGTATGTATGTATGTACGTATGTATGTATGTAT
>NW_026311879.1:0-526 GCF_001194135.2 Octopus bimaculoides | reverse complement strand
ATTCAAATATATAGATCAGAATGTAAAGATATCCTGAATGTGGGGATTGTTAAACATAATCATTACCAGAGTAATAGCTGCCTTGGGAGTAATTAGAAAAGATGCAAGAATATATATGTAAAACACCAGAACTTATATACCAAAAATTACTAGGAACTGCAGACATATGTGGAATATTCTTAGGGCAATAGAAAATCACAAAAATAAAGCAAATCTGTGCTTTATTGTGAAATGACAGGAAAAAAAAATCCCACTGAAAACATGAAATTTAATTGTTGTCTTTACCATAAACACTGAGTCACAATTTTCAGGAGTGTGAAGTTACTTGACAAAATTGGCTCCAATACATAAGCAGTACTTTTTTTTTTTATTCAGCTCGGAAGGGTAAAAGAAATGGATGATTTCAGCAAGATTTGAAACCAGAACATAAGGATCTGTAACTTATACCACTAGATAGTTTATTATAAGAGCTATATAGCCAAGACAAAGCAAAATCCTAATAATGGCTGAGAAGCTCAGAACTCAT
>NW_026311878.1:0-518 GCF_001194135.2 Octopus bimaculoides | reverse complement strand
TGTATAAAAATATGACAATTTAAGTTAAAACATTACGATATATAAACATATTTTATAATTTTGACGAACGCAATCTGACAATTTTCAGACCAATTCCACTTTACATCTCTTTTTGATAGATTATTTAGTGGAACTCTTACCTTATGCATATTTGGAATATAATTTTGGTAATAATTTGCTAGTCCCCAAAAAGCTTGTAAGGTCGCTATATTTGTTGGAGGGGACATATTTTTAATTGTATCTACTGTCGACGGTGTAGAAAAAAGTTGTATGTCAGTAGAACGGGAAGGAGTAAGGTAGTCATGATGCTGACTAGAAAGAAAGAAAGGGTTAGGGCAGCATCGCCTTTCTTACGGCCTAAAGCGTCTCTTAGCATGTCGAGCGAAGGGCGAAAGGAAGTGTTGCTCTTGGTTAAGGCTGAATCAAAAGCGGGTATTACTCCTTGGTCTGGCTAACATAAAAGTGCCGGTGTTGCTCCTTGGTCATAGCTGACACATAAGAGGAAGAGATAGAAAATT
>NW_026311877.1:0-341 GCF_001194135.2 Octopus bimaculoides | reverse complement strand
GGTGAATGGCTCAGTGGTTAGAGTGTTGGGCTCACAATCATGAGGTGGTGAATTCAGTTCCAGGACTGGGCTGTCATGTTCTTGGGCAAGACACTTTATTTCACAGTGCTCCAGTTTGCTCAGCTTTAGAAATGAGTTGTGACATCACTGGTGCCAAGCTGTATAAGCCTTTGCCTTTCCCTTGGATAACATCCATGGTGTGGAGAGGGGAGGCTGGTATGCATGGGCGACTGCTGGTCTTCCTTAAACAGCGTTGCCCAGACTTGTGTCTTGAGGGGAACTTTCTAAGTTCAATCCCAAGGTCATTCTTGACCAAAGAGGGTCTTTACCCTTTTGTGTAT
>NW_026311876.1:120-415 GCF_001194135.2 Octopus bimaculoides | reverse complement strand
TATATATATATATATGTTTATATATACGTATATATATATGTGTGTGCATATATATATATATGTGTATATACATACATATACATACATGCACGCGTGCACACACGCACACATATATAGATATTTATATAAACGTATATATATGTATATATCTACATTATGAGCATATATATATTATGCATATAGATACACACATATATACATGTATGTGTGTATAGGATGAGGGAAGGAGCTTGCCTGGTGTGGTGGTCATGGTGGAGTGGGTGGACTATGGTGGTGGGTGATAGACATTGGTGCT
>NW_026311876.1:0-110 GCF_001194135.2 Octopus bimaculoides | reverse complement strand
TCATGGTGGAGTGGGTGGACTATGGTGGTGGGTGATAGACATTGGTGCTGTTAGTGCTAGTGTGATGGCGGAGGTGGTTAGCACAGAAGCGATGTCGATGATGATGATGA
>NW_026311875.1:0-430 GCF_001194135.2 Octopus bimaculoides | reverse complement strand
GGCAGATATGTTGGTTTTCCATTCGTCGTATAATAAACATCCGTCAATCAGGAATGAAGACAAAGGTTCGTGGTTTATGCAGACTTTAAGTACAGTGTTGATGGAACATGGCACTGACTATGAAATCATGAAATTGTTAACTGCTGTCTGTAAACGTGTTGCCTCTTTTGAATTAATAAATCTGGATAATCCGGAATACAATGGTTGTAAACAAATGCCTCAGATTATGTCAACATTGCTCAAAGGATTAAAGTTTGAACCAAGGAACTAAAATATTTCCGGTGTGGGATCCTTAAAGAGAAACGGAGCTTTTTACGGTGAGAATTTCTGATGCATGTGCATATTATACGAAAAAAAAATATTTTAGACACGCATACATCCACAAATGCAAAGGTATATATTTTAGGAATTCATACACCTACAAATAAAT
>NW_026311874.1:0-372 GCF_001194135.2 Octopus bimaculoides | reverse complement strand
CGTCTACCAAATCCACTCACAAGGCTTTGGTCGGCCCGAGGCTATAGAAGTAGACACTTGCCCAAGGTGCCACGCAGTGGCAATGAACTCGGAACCATGTGGCTGGTAAGCAAGCTACTTACCACACAGCCACTCCCGCATATATATATATACTTGTATTTTAATAGGAGAGGCCGGTTTTTGGATTTACCCTGGGTTTCCCGTCCATAAAGGGTTTAGCTTTATAAACGGGAAACCAAGGGTATTCCCATAAACCGGCCTCTCCCATTAAAATATACACTACTCTACATCTTAGAGTGTGTTTCATCTCCGGATTTGTGTTTTCTACAAACGATCTATCTATCTATCTATCTATCTATCTATCTATCTATA
>NW_026311873.1:0-450 GCF_001194135.2 Octopus bimaculoides | reverse complement strand
CAGGACGCATCGTTAAAATGGCTCTTCCCACGGACCACAAATTAAATTTACGGCAAATAAGAAAATGATCAGGCACTGATCCTTTGCTCTTTTCTGTAATACATGTGTGTGTAACACATAGTTACTACATGTGTATATTTTCTTCTAATACTTTCTAATGTTTTGGAATAAATAGACACGCAGGAATGTCTACCGGATGATGTTTGTTGTTTTGTATCCTCTCCATTTTCTTATTTGCCGTATAAATTAAGGGTAAACCGATTTTTCGCCCGTCCATATATGACACTCAGTTGCGAGATTGCCACGCAATAACCAGCATTTGGGTATGAATAATTGGGTATACTACCAGCAGTATATTGGATAGGCACTATCCAATGGCACTTCCTGTTTATTTCTGTGTTCCTTTCCATCAATGAGCGTAGGCTCGAAACGTAAAAGACTTTCTCACTT
>NW_026311872.1:0-383 GCF_001194135.2 Octopus bimaculoides | reverse complement strand
TCTCTAGAAAAAATTCAGCAAACACCAGAACATAAGCGGGCAAGACAAATCTTTGTTTTTTATATGCTAGACCACTGGTTTTAAATTGGTGTTAATTAAATTAATATTCAATTCATCACCCTCAGTATATAAATATGTATGTGTGTATATATATATATATATATATACATATATATATATATATACATATAGGATTTTTTAGTCGAACAAATCGATCCCAGGGCTTTTTTTTTTAAGCCCAGTACTTACTCTCTAGAGTAAGTTTGCAGAATCTCTAGGTTACGGGGACGTTAACACACCAACACCAGTTTGTCAAGCGACGGTGCATAGTAGTCACAGGCACAAAGATACACAAACTAAAACACACAAACACACACACACAC
>NW_026311871.1:0-236 GCF_001194135.2 Octopus bimaculoides | reverse complement strand
TGCATCTCTGATCACGAGCAGAAGTAGTGGGGAAGTATCATAGCCATGTGGTGAGAGGAACTCTTTGTGGTTTGGATAATTCACCTTTGGAAACATGGGTGTTTTGCTCAACATCCTTAAACGAACCTTATTCAGGTACCTTTTGAGCAGGATGGGCTACTCGACCTGACGAAAATTCTAACTGGACTCCACCTGCAAGGTCATGCGCTGTTTATCTTGATATGAGATCACCATGT
>NW_026311870.1:0-388 GCF_001194135.2 Octopus bimaculoides | reverse complement strand
TTTTTATACTTAATTCCTTCCTATTTTTCTTTTTCTTTTTAATTATAATGTAATGTTTTTGTTTTGTCTTTTTTTTTGGTTTATATTTTTTTAGCGTTTTTACCTTTTCATTTCATAAACTATTTTGGACGTCAGTCAAGGAAATAAGAAACCTTTGGAGGAACATGATAGGAAAAACGGTGGACAGGAAACAAATGAGGTCTGGTGAATCAAAAATCAGAATTTGCTTTTCATTCTGATCACTAAAGTTAGGAGGCCGTTCTTTTTAAAGTGAATTTAACCAACATCCTCTTGGTTTCCCTGAAAGAAATCAAAAGAGTTATGCAACATGTGTGGATGTATATGTGTGTCCACACACGCACACACATGCATACACACACATGTATAT
>NW_026311869.1:0-573 GCF_001194135.2 Octopus bimaculoides | reverse complement strand
TATCTATAAATTTCCCATACTTAGTATATGTAAAACAATACTGATGCTTTTTTCAGACTAAAGAAAAAGCCTTGTTGACCTAAATGCTTAAGGTTTAATTCCCCAACATTATGATAACAGTAAAAAAAAACCAACCTAAAATAGTGTTGCCACTCTGACCAGAGAAACCTTTATAACCATATCCATATATAATGCTTACACCTTCCCTTTCCTTAGAAGGAACTGCCCCTTATACTATAACTACTAGATAAGAGACAATAAAATCAGAGACAGTTAGAATTCTGCCTAGAACTAATTACTAGCCTGATAGCCTTGGCTATGTCAAGATGGATTTTTATGTATTCTTCTTCCCACTTGGATTTTAAATGTTGCCACAATTATAATATGTCTATTCTACTGTAATTTTCTACATTTTTGTGCAGCTGAAGATTGCTCTACATATTGCATTTAATGTAATGCTCGCATTACTTAAATAAATGGAGTAGCATGAAACGTGCGTACTGCAATCATCTGTTGCTTATTTTGATTTTTATCTATCTATCTATCTATCTATCTATCTATCTATCTATCTAT
>NW_026311868.1:0-255 GCF_001194135.2 Octopus bimaculoides | reverse complement strand
TTTCTTCTGAAAAATACTTGACATAAGATTACATTATATATGAATATAAACAATGTAAATTGACACTTTCAAATAATTATTATATATACACAGGTTTGGCCCTCACCCACCATATATATATATATATATATATATATACATACACACACACGCACACACACATATACATACATACACATATACATATATATAAATATATATATATGTGTATGAATGTTTGTAAATATATGTGTATATATATATATATATATATAT
>NW_026311867.1:0-299 GCF_001194135.2 Octopus bimaculoides | reverse complement strand
TTAAATATGTGCTAATAATATCTTTATTATTTTAGCCTTAAACTTCGTTCTAATTGTATTTTAAACGATAAAATTTGTTTAGTTAGTTTTTATATATAGTATACTTATTAGATTATTTTATAATGGATGTAGGATTGATTATGGAATGGTTATTATTTTGATATTTTAATAATATTTTTCTATCTTTATATAATAAGTATTTTATAGACATTCATTTGTTATTTATTGTTGGTTGATATATACATTCATTTGTTATTATTGTTGTATTTTGACCTGAAGATTAGCTATATTTTTGAATA
>NW_026311865.1:0-228 GCF_001194135.2 Octopus bimaculoides | reverse complement strand
AAAGGCCTGAAATTTGTGGGGAGGGGACTAGTCGATTATATCGACCCCAGGGCGTAACTGGCACTTATTTTATCGACCCAGAAAGGCAAAGTACACCTCGGCGGAATTTGAACTCAGAACGTTAGGGCGGACGAAATGTTGCTAAGAATTTTGCTCGACGTACTTAGGATTCGGCTACCTTGTCTATAATAATAATAATAATAATAATAATAATAATAATAATAATAA
>NW_026311864.1:0-486 GCF_001194135.2 Octopus bimaculoides | reverse complement strand
ATGTCTTCTTCACACTATCTTTCCGTCTACCTCGTTCACACTGTCTGTCTCGTACATACTACATCTATCTTTCACAACACTTATCTACCTAAGTCTCTTTTACACTCTCTATACGTCCTATGTCTTTCACATTTTACCTATCTCTGTGTCTCTTTCACACTTTACCTATTTCTGTGTCTCTCTCTCACACCTCGTTCTGCCTAACTGCCTATCTATTTCACACTTTATCTCACTTTGTATCATGCACACTCTGTCAAATTGTCTATCTTTCGTAAGTTCTATCTATCTAGCCATGCCTAACATATCAGTGTATCTTAGTTCATAGACATCCTCAGTTTCAAAGTGATATTTTTTTGTGTATGTGCATGTATGCGTATGTATGTGTATAATTACACATAAAATACATGCTATGCTTGTGTCTGTCTATCTGTCTGTCTGTCTGTATGTTATCAATCAGTTTCATTTCTGTATTTCTTGTCCATAGAG
>NW_026311863.1:0-319 GCF_001194135.2 Octopus bimaculoides | reverse complement strand
TTGTCCCCTCTATGTTTAGCCCCTTGTGGGCAATAAAGAAATAAGTAAGTTTACCTCAACAGATTCTATTGAACCCATGCAAGCTTGGGAAAGTGGACATTAAATAACAACAAGAACAATGGCAATGATGGTGATGATGATGACAATGATGACAGCGATGATGATGATGACAACGATGATAATGAGGATGATGATGATAACGATGATCATGATGGCAATGACGCCGATGACAATGATGACACCGATGATGATGATTTCACGAATGTCAATGAGTATGGCAACGATGATGCCGATGACAACAATGATGAAGATGATGACA
>NW_026311862.1:0-679 GCF_001194135.2 Octopus bimaculoides | reverse complement strand
CAAGCCTTTGGTCGGTCCGAGGCTATAGTAGAAGACACTTGCCCAAGGTGGACCATGTGGTTGGTAAGCAAGCTACTTGATTGGGGAAAGAATATGAATAATTAGAGATTCTCTCAGAAAGTTAAGGTTTAAGAGAATCTTCGTTGAGAGTTTTAAGTGTAGAATTTGTTGCTTGTAGCATTTTCAATCTCACGTGTAGTAAAATATAATAGAAATGTGTTAAAAAAACAAAATAGAAACTACCTGTGGAAATGTAAGGGGAAAGTAAGCAGAAAAATAAGAGAAAATGCACATTGAAAATCAAAAGGAAGGTAAGGCTTTTTATGAAAAGTAACGATAGATATATACAATTAGATGAACTGAGGTAGGAATAAAGGTAATAAAAGTCATTATTGTGAGTTGTTAAAGAGATTTACAAGCATACCGGTTTCGTAATCATACTATTCATTGCTTTGAGTATACACCGAATTCTGAACAGCGTCAAGTCTATTAGTCCCTTAGTAAAAAGATTATGTGTAAGGGAGGTAAGTAGTTCTGGATTTGGTGTAATTAGGGTAGATCTGGATTTGTAATGTGAATGGTGTATGGGATAAGATTATATCGTAAGAACCATGATCGTAAGATTGTGTTTTCGATTCCTGGACCGGTCGACGCGTTGTGTTCTTGAGCAAAACACTTC
>NW_026311861.1:0-287 GCF_001194135.2 Octopus bimaculoides | reverse complement strand
TATATATATACACACACACATATATGTACATGTATATATATATATATACAAACATCTCTCGATAGATAGATAGATAGATAGATAGATAGATAGGCACAAGCATGGCTATGTAGTAAAGTTCACCAGCCAATCACATGGTTCCAGTTTCAGTTCTACTGTATGGTACCTTGAACAAGTATCTTCTACTACAGCCTCAGTTTGACTAAAGTGTAGTGAGTGGATTTGGCAGACAGAATCTGAAAGAGAGAGAGAGAGTGTGTGTGTGTGTGTGTGTGTGTGTGTGTGTG
>NW_026311860.1:0-353 GCF_001194135.2 Octopus bimaculoides | reverse complement strand
AAGCTGGCGTGTGTGGAAGTGAAGCCTTACAGCAGGAACATAAGAGATGACAGGTATAGGGAAGAATATAGATGTTGCATGGATGGTAGTCAAACTTAGAAAGAAAGGAGAGAGGTAGAGGCAGAGGGATAGAAGAAAAGAGACAGAGTGAAGTGAAAGAGGAGGGAAGGTGAGAATAAAGAGTAAGCAAGGAAATGTGAGAGAGGGAAAACGAAAGAAAGAAGACTGGAATGAATGAAATAAGTGTGAAGGGGTTGATAGAAAGAAAGAAAGAATAAGAGAGTCATACAAAATTTACATATTTATATGTGTGTGTGTGTGTGTGTGTACTTACATATAAAAGACCAAAGTGT
>NW_026311859.1:0-274 GCF_001194135.2 Octopus bimaculoides | reverse complement strand
ACCCACAGCTGACACCCCTCTGGCTTCGTTTGTCTGATTATGGTTTGTAATTTTTTTTTTTCATTTTGTTTATTCTTTAGTATATTTCTTCTTCGTTACTATTTTCGAAGATAATTAAGAGCCAAGTTTAAAATGTAATTAATACATAAGGGTTTCATGCTAATGGTATGAAGTACTATAGTGTGTGTGTGTGTGTGTGTGTGTGTATCTCTGTGAGTGTACATGTATGTGTGTGTGTATCCATGTGCGTGTGTGTATCTGTGTGTGTGTGTGT
>NW_026311858.1:0-314 GCF_001194135.2 Octopus bimaculoides | reverse complement strand
AGTGAAGATCGTGCGGGTGTTACGGAAAAGGGAGATCTTTGGTAAAGATCACTGAAGACACTTTTTACGGAAATTTTTTTTTTGCTGTCAGTACCCACCACCACCACTACCACAAAACAAAAAAAACATTAGCAAGAGGTGTGGCCCATATTAACCAATCACCGAACATCCCTTTCCATTGTTTTTTTATTTCAGACTTAATTCATTTAGGATTACGCAATCCAATATACTTTTTACCCCCTTAAAGTATTACTTAAGGGGGAGGTTTCTTTTATTTGTTTCAGTCATTTGACTGCGGCCATGCTGGAGCACCG
>NW_026311857.1:0-670 GCF_001194135.2 Octopus bimaculoides | reverse complement strand
TTTCGAGCATAGCTCTTCGTCGGAAAGGAGAAAGGGAAAAGTCCAAAGAATATGTTGTGCTGAAATCCTGACACCCCTGTGTGATAGCAAGTGAACTGTCCTAAATCTTATAAAGGCGCATGCGTACTGACAGTGTGAGATACAGTGTGGTGCACGCAGTCGTATTTGTGAAGAAAGTCGTAGAAGTTGTCGAGAAGAGATTATAAGTTTGCTACGTGTTTGTTGCTGGTTTAGTTTTTGTAGTGTTATAACACTGTTACAGTGTAGTCTACATCCAAACTCAAGGATATAAGAGTGGCGACGAGACATTCGAAGCTCACTGTGGACGTTCTTAGCATGGAAGATCTACTAGCTTCCATGGTACAGTTGCAACAGCAACTACAATAACAACAACAACAACACCAACATCATCATCATCATCATCAGCAGCAGCAGCAGCAGCAGCAACAACAGTTGCAACGGCAACTACAACAGAAACAATAATAACAACAGAAATAGCAACAACAAGTACAACAGCAACTACAACAACAATAACAACACAATTTCAAAGCGAGGCACAAAAAGCAAATTTGTCTCCATAGAAATAAATAATGTGAATACGAGACTACAGTTGGAAACAAGTAGTGATATCACGATAATTAACGATGATACATGGAGAAAAATAGGAAAG
>NW_026311856.1:0-273 GCF_001194135.2 Octopus bimaculoides | reverse complement strand
CATGACTAATGTAATATATGGCATGATTCTTTGATTAATGTACTATAGCACGATTCCGTGACTAATGTAATATATAACAAGGTTCTTTGATTAATGCACCATTACACGATTCCATGACTAATGTATAGCATGATTCTTTGATAGTATGATTCCTTGATTAATGTCCTATAGCACGATTTCGTGACTAATGTAATATATAGCATAGTTCTTTGATTAATGCGCCATAACACGATTCCATGACTAATGTAATATATGGCATGATTCTTTGATTAA
>NW_026311855.1:0-409 GCF_001194135.2 Octopus bimaculoides | reverse complement strand
CTACTACTACTACTACTACTACTACTACTACTACTACTATGTATGTATGTATGTATGTATGCTCTCTCTTTAACCCGGAGTAATTGTGGAAATCTCTGACGAGAAACAAGATCTTATTGATCGAATTTTGAAATAACTACTTCATTCTGGGAGTTTATCTCGCCAAAGAAAGATGTGGCTTGCTGCACGCAGTCCCGTATATTTCATGAGGTTAGTGGTTTTGTGTGACGGTTCGAGTTAAAATTTAGCGCTCATTTCTAGCGATTGGAGGTGCTATTTTGCACCCTCATTTATTAATTTTACCTTTTTGGTTTTAATTGCTACGGCCACCTTTATTATAATGTATTTAATATATCTTAATATATTAGTATATTATTATAATAACTTATTGTATATATATATATATATA
>NW_026311854.1:0-383 GCF_001194135.2 Octopus bimaculoides | reverse complement strand
ACACACATACCTATGTACATGCAAGCATACTTACATACACTTATACACACATAGAAACATATGTGAATGTGTGTGTGTGTGTGTGTGTGTGTATATGTATGTATATGTATATATATATATATATATATATATATACATACACACACACGCGCGCGCATATATATGAAGACGCAGGAGTGGCTGTGTGTAAGAAGCTTGCTTCCCAACCATATGGTTCCCGGTTAAATCCCACTGTGTGGCATCATCGCTTGACAACCGATTTTGATGTTTTTACGTCCCCCGTAACTTATCGGTTCGACAAAAGAGACCCGATCGAATAAGTACTAGGTTGAGAAAGAATAAGTCCTGAGGTTGATTTGTTCGACTAAAGGCGGTGCTCCAGC
>NW_026311853.1:2025-2401 GCF_001194135.2 Octopus bimaculoides | reverse complement strand
GGGAGGTAAAATGAAAGAGAAATGAAAGTGAGCTACTAAAGAAAATGTGAGTTAAGTAGAGAGAGAGAGAAGCGAAATATAGGTGAAGGAGAATTATACAGAAATAAGAGACAGTAAGAGGAGGGAGATATTGAGAGAAAGAGGAGAGATAGAGAGGGGAGAGAGAGAGAGAGAGGAAAGAGAGAGAGAGGAGAGAGAGAGGAGAGAGAGAGAGAGAGAGAGAGATTAACTCATTGTTGCAAGATCAAGAGAACAGAGAGAAGTGAAAAATGGAGGAAAAGTAGAGAATTTGAAAAAATACAAAAAAGGTTATAAAGGAAATAAAATGAATGAAAAGAGCAAAAGAGAAAAATCATTTATAAAAATAAAAACACAG
>NW_026311853.1:0-711 GCF_001194135.2 Octopus bimaculoides | reverse complement strand
TGTGTGTGTGTGTGTGTGTGTGTGTGTGTGTGTGTGTGTGTGTGTGTGTGTGTGTGTGTGTGTGTGTATATATATGAGAGAGAGAGAGAGAGAGAGAGAGGCAAAGAGTGAGAAAGAGGGAGACATACATACAGACAGAAAGAATGATGCAGATAAATATATACATACGTACATACTTACATACATACATAATACATACATACATTCATACATACAACCATACATACAAACATAAATACAACCATACATACATACATAAACACATACATGTATAAACACATACATACATACATGCATACATAATCATACCTTTTCATATATGCGTGTGTGTGTGTGGATATATGTATGCATAATACATGTTTATATATATATAAAATGTATGTTTATATATAATATGTATATAATGTATGTTTATATATATATATATGTATAAATATATGAGAAATAGAATAATAGAATGCCAATTTCTCGTACAAGTTGACAATATTTGAAAAAATGTATTACATTCCATACATTTGAATGCCTGTATACATGCTACGTCGTTCCAGTTTCAGACATTGTGTGCTCGTGTCACTCATAACGTCACCGTGAAATTCTAACGTGAACACTTGTGTGGTGAAAAGAGGAGGAGGAGATGTTGATCTTAGGGATTGGGTGTAACGGGAGATAATGTGTTTTATTGCGAGGCAGGCTAAAAGTGTGATAGATAAG
>NW_026311852.1:1300-2470 GCF_001194135.2 Octopus bimaculoides | reverse complement strand
ATATATATGTATATATATAAATATATATATATAAGTATATATATAGAAGTATGTTGGGGTGGGGGGGAGAACACACACATACACACACACACATATATACACATATATGCGACGGGCTTTTCTCAGTTTCCATCTACCAAATCCACTCACAAGGCTTTGGTCGGCCCGAGGCTATAGTAGAAGACACTTGCCCAAGGTGCCACGCAGTGAGACTGAACCCGCAACCATGTGGTTGGCAAGCAAGCTACTTACCACACAGCCACTCCTGCGCCATGTGCTCAGAACCCTGAGATTGCCTCGAGACACATACACACGTATTTATAAGCACATATTCTCATATAGCGTTTACGGATCACTTTTATGATGATATCGAACGATATCGAAGAATATTCGCTGCTTTAAAATGTTACATTGAGCACTGATTACACTAAATCTGACCGAAAATTTGCATTAGATGTGTATGTATGACTTATCGCCCTTGTTAGCTACACATCTACGGCTGTATTTAACTTTTCAGAGTGACCAATATATATATATATATATATATATACATATATGTATGTATATATATATATATATATATATACATATAAACATACATACATACATACATACATATATACAAGCTGACCCCTTGTTATAATTATGTATATAATTATAAAATAATTTGTAAAATTTACATATATATATACATGTATAAGTATATATATATGCATATATATAAGCATATCCATAAACATATATATATATATATATATATATATACATGCATACATATATATATATGTATATACATACATATACATACATACATATATATACCTGTATATTTGAATGTGTGTATTTTTGTTTAGATGTATAAATGAACACACCCACAAACTAACGCAAGCAAACTCACACACACTCATAAACATGTAAATATATAAACATACATTTATGTATACACACATAGACTGTCCTCCCAAAATTATACATGAATAAAAGATGATCACTTTATTGATTTCTAATGGAAATATCTGAAATGGTAGAGGTCAAAGTAATTGTCGTAGACTATATGTCATGTAACAAGCTAATAGAATTATTGCCAATTTATACGCACACAAAGACACACATACACACACACAGACATACACACATACATACATATATATATATATATATATATATATA
>NW_026311852.1:0-287 GCF_001194135.2 Octopus bimaculoides | reverse complement strand
ATATATAGGTGTGTGTGTGTGTACATACTTATATAAATGAATATATACGCATACACACACACACATATATATATATATATTTACACATATACACATACATACATGATTTTTCTATAGAAATTAGATATCTCCGCCCACAGACACGCACACGCATATATATCTATATGTATATTTATATATAGATACATACATACATACATGCATACATACATACGTACATACATATATACATGTGTGTATATATGAATATATCTACATGTGTGTGTGTGCGTGTGTGTGTGTGTATG
>NW_026311851.1:1613-2282 GCF_001194135.2 Octopus bimaculoides | reverse complement strand
TGATGATATGTATGTATCTATTTGTATGTCTGTGTTTGTCACCCCACCATCGCTTGACAACTGATGTTGGTATGTTTACACCCAATAGAGACTAATAGAATAAGTACTAGGCTTACAAAGAATAAGTCCTGAGGTCGATTTGTTCGACTAAAGGTGGTGCTCCAGCATGGCCACAGTCAAATGACTGAAACGAGTAAAAGAGTATTTGCTCAATTTATTATGTTCTCCTTAAATACCATGTTTCTACTTGGATTTAACCTGTTAGCATTCAGATTACTCTCTCAAATGTATTACTTATTTATTCATTTTGTTTTCAATTAATCCTGCATTATCTTGTAACTTTTGAGACTTTGATGCTGTGACTGTTTACTTTTAGAATGAAATTATAGGGTAGATGGCAGAGGCCAGATCTGGCCAGTTTGAACATAAAACAGGTAGAATATTTTGGCAGGACATATTTTGTCCAGTCTGCAGTGTTAGGAAGGGCATCCAGCTGTAGAAACTCTGCCAAATTAGATTGGAGCCTGGTGTTGCCATCCGGTTTCACCAGTCCTCAGTCAAATCGTCCAACCCATGCTAGCATGGAAAGCGGACGTTAAACGATGATGATGATGATGAATAAATCCACTCTGCTTCTTTTTAAGTACTGTTACTAGCTAGTGTCAGTAC
>NW_026311851.1:0-1176 GCF_001194135.2 Octopus bimaculoides | reverse complement strand
CACTCATTTTACACACTAGAGATTCCTTGGTTATATCCATATGGTATGTAATGCAATTCTCTGTTCTTAAGTTTGATTCTCTTAACCACCAAGCAAGTTTTAAACTAAACTATTAATCTCTCTAAACCTGACCATTTAGCATTCTCTTTCATTTCCAAATTCTCAAAATACTACCTCGATAATTTTCCAGAAACTATGCAACTTTCAGATTTAACTATTCCAGCTGTGGTTCCGTATTATTTCTTATATACAATGCTACACTATAATTCCTCCTCTAAATATCTTCACAATAAATCCACTCTGCTTCTTTTTAAGTACTGTTACTAGCTAGTGTCAGTACTACTATGAACATATCACAAGACACCACTTTGGAACTTCTCTCTATGTAATCTAATAAATCTAGATTGTTCAAAAATATTAGATCTCACATATTTAGATGGATATTCATGCACTTTTCTGTAGAAATTATTTGTTGTTTTGAAAAAAAACAGTTCAGTTTTATTCAGATCTTTATTCTTGAAGCATGGATCATGAGTATTTCTTGAAAACCCCTTATTACTGCAAGGAACTGTTAGGTTAAGTTTTGGTGAAATGATAAAATATTTTGTATTTTTTAATCTCTCTCTCTCTCTCTCTCTCTCTCTCTCTCTCTCTCTCTCTCTCTCTCTCTCTCTCTCTCTCTCTCTCTCTCTCTCTCTCTCTCTCTCACATATGCCATACCCTTTTATAATGGCTGTGTGGTTATGTACACTGTACAACCAAGTATTTCAGGAGTTGATCCCATTGTGCGACATTTTGAGTGTCTCTGTTGTAGCCTTTGGTTTAATGGTTTAAACTGGGTAGATGGGACTTGTGTGGATTCCCTTCAGATATATGAGTATGTTTGTTGGGGTTAGTGATGCTAAATAAGTATGGCAAACAAAAATAGCCTCTGCTATTTAGTCACACCCAAATTACACCACTTTTCACGAAGATCAACTTTCTATCAGCCCTCATATGACTATGAGGGTTGATATCAACCAAATTCTTAGTTGTGATGCTCCAACATGGCCACAGTTTAACAATTTAAACTCCAGTAAAAGAATGTTAATGATATAACAATAATTTTTAATAAGCCAACTCTTGTTTTCTATCATAGCTTAGCTCTTAGCATCTTCTTCCAAATTTATATAATAA
>NW_026311850.1:0-420 GCF_001194135.2 Octopus bimaculoides | reverse complement strand
GGTGCTCCAGCATTGCCGCAGTCAAATGACTGAAACAAGTAAAAGAATAAGATAGCGGTTTTGGTTTTCTCTTTGTAAGGTCTTTTTCTATTGCGAGTATTTACAATTCTATGGTATTCTTGTTGCTTGTTTGTTATGAATCTGTCTCCTTTGTGTGGTGTAGTAGTGTTTTTCAGTTCATTGCAGTAGGACCTTCTTTCGTTTTTGGTACTGGTTGATTTCTGCGTATATTTTGTTTTTGATGTTTTGTTAGATCGTGCTACGTCTTTCTATTTGAACTTTTGAAAATCAGTGTAAACTGTGAAGCCGGTTAAAGCTTCAAGTATATTAATAAAATATATTTTAACTATTCTTAGTACATTTTCAACTTCTACTTGTCCTATATTTCTACCCGTGTGAATAAAATAACTTTGCTTTCTC
>NW_026311849.1:0-354 GCF_001194135.2 Octopus bimaculoides | reverse complement strand
ATATATATATGCATATGTATGTATATATGTATGTGAGTATGTGTTTGCATGTGTGTGTGTGTGTGTGTGTGTGTACAGATCGTGTGCAAGTGCACTTATACTCATGCATTTAGTGATAGATGACCATCTAAAATGATATTATCTTCGAAACGATTCTGTCTCTATGGTAGCAGATAATCAGCAACGTTCTCATCTATAAATGTCTGAATTTGAGGAAATCAAAACGCTTTGGGTATTAGATATGCGCAGGAAGATAAACACTTCCTCGGCCCTTAATGGGAAATATCGTAGCAAAGACTACAAATCATCTGTGTGTCTCTGTGCAGAGTATGTTTGCATATTTCTATACGTGTC
>NW_026311848.1:0-288 GCF_001194135.2 Octopus bimaculoides | reverse complement strand
TATATATATATATATATATATATATATATATGCATGTATGTATATATATCATATTTTGAGAATTGTTGAATGCTTTGCTGAAAAATATATTTTAATAACTGAACCAAACATGTTTTGATTTCCCTGTATAAAATCTTTGTAACATGAATATAATTTTCCTTATATGGTTCACTTATGAAATCGTGTAAACTATTCAAATAGTGCAGAGATGTGTGAGGTATATTAGTAAAGTTATAAGTGAAATTCCTCAGTTTTTTGCTTGTTTATATTTTTTTTATTTTTATTTTT
>NW_026311847.1:0-634 GCF_001194135.2 Octopus bimaculoides | reverse complement strand
GTCAGATGTGCTTGAACAGGTCAGATGTGCTTGAAGAGACCTATGATCAGAAACGTTCCAACTGCGACCATCCCCTTTTTCACACTGTTGGTGCATCTAGGACTACATTATCTAATGTTCTTGTCCTTGCTGATGTTGTTAGTAAAATAACTTTCCCGTTTATTAAGCTGGTATTTCGAACATAAATTAGCATAAAATTTTGATGGAATTCAGGCGCAGGAGTGGCTGTGTGGTAAGTAGCTTGCTTACCAACCACATGGTTCCGGGTTCAGTCCCACTGCGTGGCACCTTGGGCAAGTGTCTTCTACTATAGCCTCGGGCAGACCAAAGCCCTGTGAGTGGATTTGGTATACGGAAACTGAAAGAAGCCCATAGTATATATGTATATATATATATGTGTGTGTGTGTGTGGTAAGTAGCTTGCTTACCAACCACATGGTTCTGGGTTCAGTCCCACTGCGTGGCACCTTGGGCAAGTGTCTTCTACTATAGCCTCGGGCCAACCAAAGCCTTGTGAGTGGACTTGGTATACGGAAACTGAAAGAAATCCATCATATTTGTGTGTGTGTGTTTCCTTTTTGTCTCCTCATCACCGCTTGACAACCGGTGTTGGTGTGTTTACGTCCCCGTAACT
>NW_026311846.1:0-625 GCF_001194135.2 Octopus bimaculoides | reverse complement strand
CTGAGATTGAAAGATTGCAAACATCGTGAAAAACTAATAAGACAAATCTGTTGCCTAATAGTAAGTGCACAACACTCTTGTCTCTTGTTGGGATAATGCTAGCCAGGTACATTCTCCAAGGACTGTTTCAATCAATACCAGTTAATGCCACCAGAGAACGTCGACAATGTTTTAGTACAAGGCGAAATGTAAGGAGCAACAACGACATTTCTTTACATTTGTGGATCTTTAACAGAAAACTTACACTGCAAACATTATTAATACAGTCAATAACACATATAAACATTGGTACATATATACGTGTGTGTGTGTGTGTGTGTGTGTGTGTGTGTGTGTATGTGTTTGCCCGGCGTGGCCAACACGTTAACATCATTCGAAAGCTAAAACAATGCGAACGGCATAGGGATCAGCTGTGTATATCAACATCCAATGAAATACTCAATACCGTGATCATGATATACATACATAGCATCATCATTTAACGTCTGTTTTCCATGCTGGCATGGGTCGAACGGTGACAGGAGCTGACAAAGTCGGTAGACATACCAGCCTCCATTGTCTGTTTTGACATGGTCTCTACATCTGGATGTCCTTACTAACGCCAGCCACTTTACAAAGTATATAT
>NW_026311845.1:4255-5000 GCF_001194135.2 Octopus bimaculoides | reverse complement strand
ACGTTACTCAAGAGACCCTTCAGAAGAACCCCATTTCAGCCTCTTGTATTTATGATTGTATTCTATCAAATTTACAGTATTGAACTTAGTTAATTAATAATTTTTCTTTTCAATCACTTTCTGTTAACGAAGGTCAAGAAAGTAATGCATCAGGAGAAGAAGAATATAATATTTCGGGCCTAGGAAGCTCCTTGTCGATGCGCGATTGCTCAATGGGTAGCGAGACTGCTTTGAAAATACCAGATACTGCTGAGCCAAACCCAAGCAGAATTTACACAACCACCATGACTGAAGCAACAAGGGCTGAGTCAGTGAGAGTTGAGCCATTTAGAGGGGACTTTGATCCCACTTATCAAGATGCTATATCCTTACATACATCCAGCGATTATTCACCATCCCTTCCTTACATTCAACCAGTCCAAATGACACAAACAGGCATTGTTCTCCGTAAGTGATCAGCACTAACAAATTAGTTTCTTTTTCTTTTTCACTTCTCTCCCTACCTTCCCCACCCCCACACCCTGTTTGTTCTTTTTTGTTTTGTTTCTTTTTTTTCCTTTTTTGCTGCACATTATTAGTTCTTTTTACTTTACGTCCTTCATCAGATCTTGCTTGAAGGTCACAATGATTTCGGCAACTTCTAGGGGTGTGTGTGAATACATGTGTGCATGTGCATTTATTTATATATATACATATATATATATATATATATATATATATATGAGGCCCAACACTCAAAAGAAAC
>NW_026311845.1:0-919 GCF_001194135.2 Octopus bimaculoides | reverse complement strand
ACCACCACCACCACCACCACCACCATCACACTATTACCCTTTCTGTGTCTGACTAAGATTTCATTTCTTCTTTACAGCTCAGCTCGTGCATTACGCACAGCCAATGAACAAGACAAGGAACAGAGAATACGTGTAACAACAGCACTCATCTCATGACCAATACGAAAATACATACATACATACATATATATATATATATATCGATTTAAATAAGAGCTAAAATCTGATCCATTGTAAAGTCTTTATTATGACCTATGACCATTTCGATGCAATATCCAGATCGATTCATGTATATTATAAAATATGGGATATTGTATCTCCTCAGGGTCGTTTTAATACAAGGCAGACAATAAAAATAGATAACATTCATAGACAACATTCATAGTTGACCTATAATTTACATGTAAATAAACAAGTTGAGAAAACATGAGATGTAATACAACAGTACAGCATATCGGTATTGAAACCGTAAGAAGACCAAACAAATGATAATTGATGCAAATTTATGATGTTATTCTGTGAAGTTCGATAACGAACCAATACGGTACGCTGTACATTCCAAAAAGGACCGTTGGAGTTATGAAAGTAAATATATATATATATATGGCCATCTTGAACTTACTCCATTGCTTCATTCAGCTGCTCATGCCTGAGTAGCTATGTTTCTATGACATGCCTATGAAAATTTTAAGTTGCATGGAGCTGAATGAAACTGTTGTTAAATACTGAGATACATGTGTGTGTGTGTGTAAGTTTGTATATATGTGTGTGTGTGTATATATAAACACATATAATTCAGGTAATATCACATCTGATGACATAAGGTAATAGGTACATACCATTAGATCATAGGTTGACTTACTGCCTAAAGCTCGAACTTGAAATGTAGCTAAAAGCAAGGATGTTATTGATAATGATT
>NW_026311844.1:0-363 GCF_001194135.2 Octopus bimaculoides | reverse complement strand
AAATACAAGCACCAGTAACATACTGAACTCATACGGTCAATATTACTTCTTTTCTGTAAGGCAGCCACTTTGCAGAATCGTTAGTGCAACGGGCAAAATGCTTAGTGTCATTTCGTCCGTCTTTACGTTCTGAGTTCAAATTCCGCCAAAGTCGACTTTGCCTTTCATCCTTTCGTGGTCGATAAAAGAAGCACCAGTTGAGGTCTGAAGTCGGTGTAATCGACTTACACCCTCTCCCAGGCTTGCTGGCCTTGTACCAAAATTTGAAAGCGATATTACTTCTCTTTTGCGCTTTGGTGAAATTAAACAAACAATATAGGCGCAGGAGTAGCTGTATGGTAAGTAGCTTGCTTACCAACCACA
>NW_026311843.1:1582-2076 GCF_001194135.2 Octopus bimaculoides | reverse complement strand
AGTGTACTGCTTAAATACTCTCCACACACGCACACACACACACACACACACATATGCACACAAACCCCAGACATATATACATACCTCCTAACATATTTAAAAAAAAGAAATACAAGACTAAAATAAAACCGAACATCACACAGGCACAGAACGCACCAATAAACACACAACCCCAACCAACCCTCAAATTCACCACATAGAGACTTTCAACAGATTTCCTGGAATCTAGCGTTTCAATTGATCACTTCAGAGCGGCCCATGAGATTTTGGTAGCATCATTAAAATTTATATGAAAACTGTGACGAAAACCTGATTTGTCTGCTAGTCTTTTTTGTTATTAACCGATTCCTCCTGCTACATTTACAAGCCATTCATTTACAACCATTCTATCCCCCGTGGAATTGGTTACAACACATTGACAACGAAATCGAATTTTCTATTCATTTGCAGTGAAGAAATTTTGTTTGCATATCAGGACAGACGTAGGTTTGCAT
>NW_026311843.1:0-331 GCF_001194135.2 Octopus bimaculoides | reverse complement strand
CCCTCCCTCCCTCTTTTTCTCTCTCTTTCTATCTATTTATCTCCAACACACGCATATATATATATGATGTGTGTATATAACTACTAGTGCAGGCATTGCTATGTAGTAAGAAGTTTGCTTCCCAACCACATGGTTCCAGGTTCAGTCCCACTGCATGGCACCTTGGGCGAGTGTCTTCTGCTATAGCATCAGGCCAACCAAAGCCTTGTGAGTGAATTTAATAGACCAAGCATATCATATCACCCAATGCATTAGGGATTCTCTTAACTGGGCCAGACATGCATGGCTACGATCTCACTTTAGTTGCTGGGTCTTCTCAATCACAGCATAT
>NW_026311842.1:0-272 GCF_001194135.2 Octopus bimaculoides | reverse complement strand
CTCACACATACATGTACATATACACCCATATACACATACACAATATAAACAGACATACTCATACACGTGCACATACATACACCTACATATACACACAAATATACATATATGCAAATTTATATATTTATATACACAAACGCACATATATACATTTACATATATATTTATATACACATACATATATATATATATATACATTTATATATTTATATACACACACATATATATACACTTATATATATATTTATATACACACACATACATATATACAT
>NW_026311841.1:1392-2950 GCF_001194135.2 Octopus bimaculoides | reverse complement strand
AGAACAACTGGAAAAGATATCTCGACGACTGCTTCATCCTCTGGGATGAATGCATAGAAAAACTTGAGGAATTTAAAATACTACTAAATGGAATTTATGAAAACATCTAATTCACGATAGAACATAACCAGGAAAAACTACCATTTTTAGATATCCTCATAAAGAAAGTCGGCAACAAAATAGAGACGGATATCTATTATAAACTAACAGTCTTAAAGCAGTACCTACCATTTGACTCGTGCCACCCTAGACACACAAGAATGAACATCCCTTTCTGTTTAGCCAAAAGGATTTGCACCATACAATCAGACACAAACACCCGACACACACATCTCCAGGAACTCAGAACTACACTCATAAATAGGAATTATCCACAACCCCTAATGGACAATAAAATCCAACGAGCACTTAAATTAAATATAGAAAACCTGAGACAACCAAAACCAAAAGAGGATGAAAATTTAAAAACCCTACCTTACATCTCTACACCCACTTAACAATGAGGCCTTCAACACCATACTCCAAAGCACAGCCCTACTCAAGAAAGATCCAATGATGAACCAAATCCTCCAAACGTACACCATCATAAAAAGTAAACGGCAACCAAAATCCTTAAAGAAGATTTTAACCCAGGCTAAACTGCACCCAATAACAACCACAAAGCCAACAGTTAAAAAGTGTGGAAGGCCCAACTGCGGGATTTGTATCATTTTAGTAGAAGTTTCGGAATACACATTAGAAGAAGGCCATCATTTCACTATCAGAACAAACTTCACCTGTGCATCGGAAAAAACTTAATTTATGTGATAACATGCGCAGGATGCAACAGGCAACATATAGGCAATACAAAAAACAACCTACGAAAAAGGAAGGCAGTACATAAATCCCAAATTAGGAATCCTGAATACAGGAAAATACCTGACAGTGGCCACATAGACAAATGTTCACCGAATAAAAATCCAAAGTTTACAAACTTCCCACTTTACCAATTCAATGACAACGCAACCTTCATCCAACGTCAAAACAAAGAGCTTCATTTTATTAGAAAATTCGGACCAAGTTTAAACACCCTGGGCCAGGAACATTAAAACCATATATTGGTTATCCAAAAAAACGGAAAAAAAGAATTCTACAACTCCACCACCACAGCCACGATAACTACTACTACTGCAAACAATGGTCCCTGCTACTACTACTAATACTACTAAGACCAACGGTCTCTGCTACTACTGCTAAAACAACCGACGGTCACTACTACTACTACTACTACTACTACTACTGCTGCTGATACTACAGCTGCTGCTATTGCTACCTCTACTACTACGGCCAATTAACTACTGCTGCTGTCACGGATAGCGGTCACTCTCGTTTACCGCTACCAACATGGTCACTACTACTGCTACTACTACAGCCAAAGATTCAAGTCAATGCACAAGACAACCACTATGTCCCCACAAATAAAACGCTTCCATGTGGACTCTGTTGACACCAGTAAGAAACAATTATGAACTTTTCTTTTAATTACATTTATATATATATATAGATCGGAAGAGCGTCG
>NW_026311841.1:0-1167 GCF_001194135.2 Octopus bimaculoides | reverse complement strand
ATATATATATATTGTACATACCATATATATATATATAAACATATATATACTACATGTATATAGTATATATACGTATAGTATATTATAAATAAATATAGTATGTGTATATATATATATATATATATATATGACCTTCTCCGTGACTTTCATTACCTGATCTAACAGTTTGATATCTCTGTAATTATTTGTATCTAAAGCATCACCTTTACCTTTGTAGCAGTTGACTATGGTGCTGCTACACCAGTCATTGGGTATGGATCCTTCGTGTATCACCTGGTTCGTAATACGGATGACTAGGCTATAGCTGACACTGCCAGATATTTTGAGCATCTCTACAGTGATTCCTGATGGGTCGGGGGCTTTCCCTGTCTTCATACTCTTAATTGCTTTATCTACCATGGTACTGTCAGCTCGGATAGCTGGTCCTTCTGTTGTGTCGACATACGGCAGACTCTCTTTCTCCCATTCATTCTCTTTGTTGAGCAATCTATCGTAGTGGTATCTCCAGACCTCTTTCTTTGCAGACTCATTTAGTGCAAGCGTACCATCATCCATGCGAACACATTTCTCTCCTACGACATCACTATTCTCTCTCCTACACAGTCTTGCAACACGAAATACCTCAAGTCTTTGGTCCTTACGGTACAGAACATTGGCAAACTTTTCTTATCTGCTTCCCCACTGGGTAAATAAACCTGTCGCCTAGCTTCCCTTCTGGCAGATTGGTACAATTCCCTGCTACCACCGTTTTTCCAGTCCTTCCAAGCCTGTTTCTTTTGTCTAATAGCCCTGTCTACTTCCTTGTTCCACCACCACATTACTCTGGGTTGTATGTATGTATGTATGTATGTATGTATAAAATATTTTTCACTTTTAACCATTGTCTGCGGAAATAGTGACATGTATATGTGTAGATGGATAAGCATATATATGTGTATACTTTAAGGTTATACATATATATGTGAGTGTATATATGTGTTTATATGATTGTGTGTGCTTGTACGTAAGTATAGATAAGTTTGTTTGCATGTATCTAAGACGTTGTAGCCATTCACCGTCAGAAATTTGTTAGAGAGACACACACACGTATATATAATATATATATATATATACATATAGATATATATGTATATATAACATATATATATATATACATACAGATATATA
>NW_026311840.1:165-613 GCF_001194135.2 Octopus bimaculoides | reverse complement strand
ACGTATCTTTTAAAAATAAATTGCCAGCATTCCCTCCATCACATATGTAGTCATCACATTTGGTTATAATGATTTATTGATGCGTTTCGTTTCTCTTTTTATCCCTGATGAGAATATCGCATTGTTTTACGTTATTTTATTCCTTCTAGGATAATACCAATGTTTCCTTCGAAACATATGTTGGAATTATAAAGATTTGAATAACAAGCGCCATTAACTCAGTTTCTTTAGTTATCTGTTCTAAAAAACATTTCACTAAACCCTGGAATTTCTTCCTTTATAAGTAGGCTGTATCATCCTTGGTACTTGTGTGAAATTTTGCTAAATTGGTAACATTTGTTTATTTTTCCGTGTTATTTGTATACATTGAAAAGATTATACACACACACACACACACACACACACACACACACATATATATATATATATATATATATATACACACACA
>NW_026311840.1:0-155 GCF_001194135.2 Octopus bimaculoides | reverse complement strand
ACACACACACACACACACACATGTATATATATATATATATATATACATATATACATATATGTATATGGTTTTAGGGAAAAGAACCAATGTTCATGAACTCATCGATGAAAATCCACTCACATTTTTAATAAATTTAATTTGAGTTTTTACCTGTA
>NW_026311839.1:1356-1942 GCF_001194135.2 Octopus bimaculoides | reverse complement strand
GTACATACGCATGTACGTACGTACACACGTTGGTACGCAGGTACGTATGTGCATACGCATGTCGTACGTACGTTCGATTGGTCGTTCGTACGTACGTACGTATGTATGTACGTAGCTTCGTTAGTTCTTTCGTTCTTTCGTTAATTTGTTCGTTCGTACGTCCGTTCGTTCGTTCGATCGTTCGTTTGAACGTCCGTACGTATATATGTACGTACGATTGTTCGTGCGTACGTACGTACGTACGTTCGTTCGTACATTCGCACATACGTACGTACTACGTTCGTTAGTTCGTCCATTCATTCGTACGTATGATTTTGCCTTAATTCTTTCGTTCGTTCGTTCTTTTGTTCGTCTGTTCGTTCGAACGTAAGTTCGCTCGTTCGTTCGTACGTATTTACGTTCGGTCGTACGTATTTATGTTCGTTGTTTCTTTATTTCGTTCTTTAGTTCGTATGTTCTTTGTTTCGTTCGTACGCACGTACGTTCGTTCGTTCGTTCGTTCTTACGTACATACGTACTTTCGTTCGTTCAATCTTTCGTGCGTTCGTTCGTACGTACGTACGCACTTTCGTTCGTTCATTCGTTC
>NW_026311839.1:0-944 GCF_001194135.2 Octopus bimaculoides | reverse complement strand
TCGTTCTTTCGTTCGATCGTTCGTTCGTTCGTACGTACGTACGTAATTACGTTTGTTCGTTCGTACTTACGTACGTTCGAAGGAACAAAAGAAGGAACGAAAGTACGTAAGTACGTCCGAACGAACGAACGATTGTACGTAAGTACCTACCTAAGTACGTACGCACGAATTAACGAACGAAAGTACGTATGTACGTACGTACGTTCGTTTGTTCATTCGTTGGTTCATTCTTTCGTTAGTTCGTTCGTTCGTTCGTAGGTACGTACGTATGTACGTTCGTTTGTTCATTCGTGCGTACGTACTTAGGTACGTACTTACGTACGATTGTTCGTTCGTTCATAGTACTTAACTACGTACGTACGTTCGTTCGTTATTCCGTACATACGCATGTATGTACGTACACACGTTGGTACGCAGGTACGTATGTACATACACATGTCGTACGTACGTTCGTTTGGTTGTTCGTACGTACGTGCGTATGTATGTACGTAGCTTCGTTAGTTCTTTCGTTCTTTCGTTAATTTGTTCGTTCGTACGTCCGTTCGTTCGTTCGTTCGATCGTTCGTTTGAACGTCCGTACGTACATACGTACGTACGATTGTTCGTGCGTACGTACGTACGTACGTACGTTCGTTCGTACATTCGTACATACGTATGTTTGTGCCTTAATTCTTTCGTTCGTTCGTTCTTTTGTTCGTCTGTTCGTTCGAACGTAAGTTCGCTCGTTCGTTCGTACGTATTTACGTTCGTTTTTTCTTTCTTTCGTTCTTTAGTTCGTATGTTCTTTGTTTCGTTCGTACGCACGTACGTTCGTTCGTTCGTTCGTTCGTCCATACGTACATACGTACTTTCGTTCGTTCAATCTTTCGTGCGTTCGATCGTACGTACGTACGCACGCACTTTCGTTCGTTCATTCGTTTGTTCATTCTTTCGGTAGTTCGTTC
>NW_026311838.1:0-216 GCF_001194135.2 Octopus bimaculoides | reverse complement strand
TGATGATGATGATGATGATGACAATCTACAATTTGATTTATACAATGTTTACATTAAAAATTTCACTGTTTTTACAATATATCCTGCACTATTTACAAAAGATTTTACTCAATTTCTGTTCAGTTTGTTTCAATTAGAATATATGTGTTTAAGTGTATAATCATACAGACATATATATATATGCACACACACACAGATATATATATATATATATAT
>NW_026311837.1:361-476 GCF_001194135.2 Octopus bimaculoides | reverse complement strand
TGTAATACTGGAATAAGCAGATATGCTTCAAAAGGACAAAGCTTGGATTTTTCCCTGCATACATAACATATATGTATGTATGTATGTATGTATATTGTGCATGTGTATGTACGTA
>NW_026311837.1:0-133 GCF_001194135.2 Octopus bimaculoides | reverse complement strand
TGTATGTATGATTGTATGGATGGATGGATGGATGTGTGTGTACATGTATGTATTTATGCATGTATGTATGATTGTATGTATGTATGTATGAATATATGTATGAATGTATGTATGTATGTATGTTATGCGTGTG
>NW_026311836.1:0-247 GCF_001194135.2 Octopus bimaculoides | reverse complement strand
ATATATATACACATGAATACTTCGCTTTTGTGTTTTGTTTGCATGATTGTAGGTAAGAATTCGAGTGTTGAAACAAATCTTGTATCTTAGGAGGGCTATTATGCCAATAATACTAAACACACGTATTGGTTCAACGTCACTTCTGTATTGCTAATCAATCGGTTAATATCTAGCCAACTAACTGATCGATCTTTTGTTTAATGTGTTGTTTAAACAATTAATCGGTCTTCCTTGAAGTGAGGCGGCA
>NW_026311835.1:4550-5393 GCF_001194135.2 Octopus bimaculoides | reverse complement strand
TTTTAAAAATACACATGCTTACCTTATATGGTATTATATATTAAAATATCTGAATATTTAATATTAAGTAAGGTGGAGACAAGAGAATTTATCTCAAGAAAATTAGCCATATATTCAGTTACCAAAAATTAATATTAATTTGCATTGTTTCATAATAAATAATGTGAATAACAAGTTCCTAATCATATTATTAAACCAATATCTTCATGATGTTTTTATAAATTTCAGCATGTTTTATAATTTTCAAATACTTAAGTATCAGTTGTAAGCATTTCATCATAATGAAGAATGTACTATATTCATTGTAATAAATATTACATAATCACCAATTTTCAAAGTAATAAATTTCTTCTGAAAAAACACTAGATTATTTATAATATAAATTAATCACACTGAAATATTTGTTACATTTAAAATACTATAAGCAAAGTGACATCATGATTGTACAATTAAATTCAAAGAAATAAAATATGTAGTCATTTTCTTTCAAGTTGGCCTACAGTATATAGTACAAAATAAAGGAGTTACAAAATATGTAAATGAATCAATTGCAGACACATCTCTCATATATTAAGCCAGATGAAAAAAAATTCAGCTAATTTGCTAGAATTAGAGAGAGTATTCTTAGGAAATTCATTTCAGTATTAACAAAAAGTATTATGGTAGATGATAGAATATAAATCCCAAATATATCAAATAACAGTGTATAAATGTAAAATACACTTATGGAGTTTACCATCTATATACATACATACATACACACATACATACATATAAAATACATATATATATATATATATATATATATATATATATATATATATATATATATATATATATATA
>NW_026311835.1:0-2603 GCF_001194135.2 Octopus bimaculoides | reverse complement strand
ATATGCATATATACCTATATATACATAGGTATATGCATATATACATATATATACATATATATGAATATATATCTATGGTTGTTGGCATCCTTTTGTCTCAGGAGACAATGGAGTTGCACATAAACTAATCCAATCTGCTTTTTACATTTCATGTCCTCTCCAGTTTTTCCGCAGGTCTGGGCTAGATATAAAAAAATCCTGAGTAGCCCAATCGTGAAGATTCCTCTCTCGACCTTGCTAACATAGCCCAAAGGAGTGCAGAGCATTACATTTGGCACCAGCTTGGTTGCTGGAGTTGCCGGAAGAGTGTCAAGTTGAACACTAAACCACCTATGGGGCTCCACTCCGGATTTCTTCAAAGGTTGTCTCCTTTCCCTAACTTTGGATAGGGCCCATACCGAATACTCTTAGAATAGATCTTCCCACGAAGTGGATTAACCTACTAAGCAGAGGATTCCAAAGTAGCAAACGAAAACCACGTGTGATCAATTACATTCCCTGAAGAAAATAATTTACTGAGTCATACCCAGCATGGTTTTCGGCCAGGTAGGAGCTGCCTGACCCAGCTCTTACAAGATTGTAACTGGGCGTTGAGGCAGTTGCTGAACAACTCAAATTTGGACATAATATACCTTGATTTTGCAAAAGCTTTTGATAAAGTGGATCATGGTATAATACTTCAGAAACTGCATGATCTCAGCGTAGCTGGAAAACTTTGAGAGTGGTTACATAACTTTCTGAAAGATAGAAATCAGGCAGTAGTGGTCAATGGATCTATCTCAATGAAAACACAAATAGTGAGCGGTGTTCCACAGGACACTGTCTTGGGATTATTGCTTTTCATAGTGGTTTTCTCAGATGTGCCCTGAACCACCCAGGTAACCACCCTTGCTATCTACGCAGATGATATGAAAGTCTCACAGAAAATACAGAAACCCTGCAATGTTGCACATCTGCAGCAGGAGTTGGACTCATTTTACAGATGGTCTGCGGATAATAATTTGCAGTTTAATGCTCAAAAATTCCAAGCCCTGCACTACCAGCATCCAAAACTGAATATGCAACTTACAGGGTACACTGGTCCACAGGGAATTAGAATCCCAGAGCCTATATCAGTGAGGGACCTGGGTATCAACATGAACGATGATACCTCTTTCCAAGTGCACATTAACAGGATGGCGACAAAGTGCAGGCGACTGGCTGAATGGAACATTCAGAACCAGAGAAAAAGAAACCATGATTGTCCTTTGGAGTACATTCGTCCTCAGCTGCTTGGATTACTGCTCCCAGCTATGGTTACCCAACAGTGCAAAATTAACAGTGGACCTTGAATATATATATATCATTCTATCATCTGCGTAGATATGGACCGGCTTATGTATATATATGTATGTATATATATGTGTGTGTGTGTGTGTGTGTAAGTATATATATATATATATGTATGTCCTTCAGGTCCTTCAAGGATTGCTGGAAATGCTTCAAGGTCCTCTAAACTCTTCATCCCTCACTTTCCAAAAGAATGCATATTTTCTACAAGTTTCTGTAAGATGACTATCTCCAGCTAATCTCATCTCATATAAAGCAATGATGTCAAGATCATAGCCTCAAAGCTACTTTGCAACAAGAGCAATCCTTCATTCAGGACATTCTGAGGACTCTCAATCAAACAGCTTCTGTATATTCCAACAGCCAATATTCAATGATTTACTTGGTTCCATCAAAGTAGTACGCTGACGGCCAGGTTCAGACTGTGATGCTCTGGAGCCCCTGCTGGGCCAGACTCTTCCATCTGATGTGATTCCAGAGTCCTTACTACCATTTAGTTTTTATACTGTTTTGGTACATCATTGATTGTTAGCTTTTTTTAAGCCTACAGCCAGCTATTCAGTTGAGACTCAGCACTATCAACAATCATCAATTAGTTAATCAATCAATCAGTCAATGTTGTTATCGTGCAATTCCTGTGCAAGAAGATTTTCTTTAAAGTGAGGAAAGGCTGTGCACTGAGTCAATCCCACTCACTAAGCTGCAGCAGCCATAACCTGAAAAGAAGAACAAGTCAACATCATCGGTAACCACAGAGCTGCAGGTTTTATGTCGCAGTTATCCCAGTTACCCGAGTGGCCTTCTCCTAGAAGGATGCCATCACAAAGGCTAGGAGTCCTTCACTCCCAATGGTTTAACAGTGTGATCGGGTATTCAGTCCAATTATTTCTATATCCCTGCGCAAGATACAGCCATAAGCTGGATAAAATAGATATAAGGGGCGAAAAAAGAAAAAAAAGACACAGGGATGTTATATAAAAAAAATTGATATACAAAATATACATAAACTATATGATATGGAGTATATAAAAATATACATAAAAAATTATATATAATGAGCAAACTATAAGAATATACAATATATAAAATTAGTGATAAAAAGGGAGATATACAGTAAATATATAATTTCACACATATTGGATGGCTGTTGACTCTCAAGAGTTCCTCCGCCCTTTGACGGGCTTTGTTTTTCATATATATATATTCAAACATATACATACACATATATATATATATACATATATATATTCATACATATACACACACACACACAC
>NW_026311834.1:486-914 GCF_001194135.2 Octopus bimaculoides | reverse complement strand
TATATATATATATATATATATATATATATATATACACATATATATATGCTCAGACTCACTAAAGTGAAAGTAATTGAGTGTAGAAACAAAAGCACTCAGTGTGTTCTGAACAATAGGCACATGCCACAAGCATTACTCAGAGTTTATGAGTAATGTGGGGGAAGTGCCATTGACTACTGGACTGTGTACACTCTCATACATGAACACACATATATATAACTGTGTGTGTGTGAAACCCTATGCATTGCTATGGACACACATGTATGTATATAGCACATAATTATATGTGTGTATAGATATATACATGTCTGTATATATATATACACGTGTACATATATATACTTAATTACATGTGTACATATATACATATGTAAATATACATACATGTATGTATACATATGCATAATGTGTGTGGGTGTATATATATA
>NW_026311834.1:0-476 GCF_001194135.2 Octopus bimaculoides | reverse complement strand
GTGTGTGTGTATATATATATGTGTGTGTATATATGTTTGTATGTGTGTATATATGTATGTGTGTATATATATGTATGTGCATGTATATATAGGTATGTGTGTGCATGTATATATATATCTGTATGTATGTGCGTGTATATATGTATATACATGCACCCACATATATGTATATCCTTGTACCCACATATACAGAATGTCAATATATTGTCTCTGTTTATTTCTAATGTGTATGTGTGTGTTTTTTGTGCGTGTATATATATATATATATAGAGAGAGAGAGAGAGATCTTTCTGTCTGCATGTCTGGGACAGAGGTGACTGGAACAGAAGGCAGAGCAATAATTGGAAAAGTAAATATGCAAATGATTATAGGAGAAATTAAGACATAAAATAACAGGCATGTGTTGTGCTTGCGTGTGTGTAATATATATGTGTTTGTGTGTATGTATGTATATATATATATATATATATATATAT
>NW_026311833.1:114-225 GCF_001194135.2 Octopus bimaculoides | reverse complement strand
ATAATCGAAGTTCACAAATGGCGTGCCATTTTCACCCACATGTGGCCGTGTACAGGTAGACGGAAAATTAGTCTGCCTTTTATCTCTGTATGCGGTCGCTAGCAAATTTCC
>NW_026311833.1:0-104 GCF_001194135.2 Octopus bimaculoides | reverse complement strand
TCGCTAGCAAATTTCCTTTCTGCTGTTGAATTATTTTGCCTTTTTTACATCCAGCGGCAGTCCTTTTCTATTAGTGATCACAGTTTGACCGAACTGAAAAATTG
>NW_026311832.1:0-211 GCF_001194135.2 Octopus bimaculoides | reverse complement strand
GTATGTATGTATGTATGTGTGTGTGTATGTATGTATGTATGTGTGTATGCGTGCGTGTGTGTGTAAGTGTGTGTGTATGTATGTATGTATGTCATTTTCTTTTATTTCAAGATTTCTTGCCAATAGAGAAAGAACCGGTTTCTAAGGCTCCTTCATTGGAATTTCAACAACATCAACATGGTATTTTTGTATGTATGTATGTATGTATATA
>NW_026311831.1:2385-2969 GCF_001194135.2 Octopus bimaculoides | reverse complement strand
ACACACACACACACACACTCTATATGTATATTGTGTGTTTAACATTGTATGTCTTTGTAAGGTACATTATATATACATGCATTTGTGTGTATGTGTGTGTGTATAGAACAACTATTAATAAGTTTTATTTTTGGATGTTTTTTTTTATATCTGGCCCAGAGTAGGTTGGTGGAGAGGGTAGGTGGTCATTTTGATTATACTGGTGATGCGGAGGATGGGGGAAGGTAGACAGTCGTGGACGTTTCTTATAAGAATGATGAAGGAGACCTTCATCTTTGTATGTATAGTTATAATTGTAGACACACACACACACACACACACATATATGTGTATGTATGTTTATGTACTGATAATTATTTATTTCTAATCAATATTTATTGATATTTTTGTGTGTATATATATATCATCATCATCATCATCGTTTAACGTCCGCTTTCCATGCTAGCATGGGTTGGACGATTTGACTGAGGACTGGTGAAACCGGATGGCAACACCAGGCTCCAGTCTAATTTGGCAGAGTTTCTACAGCTGGATGCCCTTCCTAACGCCAACCACTCAGAGAGTGTAGTGGGTGCTTTTACGTG
>NW_026311831.1:0-1715 GCF_001194135.2 Octopus bimaculoides | reverse complement strand
ATATATATATATATACATTTTGTAGAGTTTACATTTATGGTTTGGCATTTAGTGGCTCACATGACCATTTCCCAGAGTTTCATAGACAGGAAAGCACACACCTTATTGATCTGATAGATGCCCACTGTTAGAGAAACCTTACTCACAATCCGCTTGGAAAGTGGATCTTGAATGATCGTTTATTTGCTTGGAAAGAGGATCTTGATTGATCATTCATTTGGAGCAGGTGATGTGGAGTGTTCTTGAGCAAAACACTTCATTTCACATTGGTCCAGTTCACTCAGCTGGGAAAAAACATGTATTCCTGTGACAGACCAGTGTCCCATTCAGTGGGGAGTATATATGCTAGAAAATCCAGGAAACCAGTCCTATGAGACTAGATGACTCTTGAAAGAGTTTTATCCTAATGATCATTCACTGAGTATACCTGGTCACATGATGAAAATTATAGCAGACTGCTGGTGTAAGTCACATCAAGGCACTATAAAGTTGCTACAGTGATATAAAGGAAGCAATTAGAGTAACTCTAATTAATTAGAGTAACTTCTGCTAACTTCTCTTTTAAGCATCTGTATAGTATATACTATATATAACTATATACATGCACACAGATGCAGGTCTCCAAGGAATTAACTTTTTTGATTTTTCCTGACATTATTTTCCTTGTTAACCCTAACCCTTGTTAGATGGTTGAAATGCTTGTCTTTGACAGCAACTAAAAATCACCTGAGACTCCTTGTTATAGAACATCATAGTCTGCTTCAGGATGTTGATGTGTTAAAGTTCCTTTATCTTAGCAGTTTGACGAAAGAGACAGATAGAATAAGTACTAGGATTACAAAGAATAAGACCTGGAGTCGATTTCTTTGACTAAAAACATCATCATCATTTAAAGTGGTACTCCAACATGGCCACAGTCAAATGACTGAAACTATTAAAATAATATATCGACACACAAAGACTGTGAGTAGATAGAGTGGAAGGCACTTGGTCTAAGGTGCAGCTGGATGTGTAATGTCAGTGTGCACACACGACAGAGTGTAAGTGCCCTGAGAGAAATGTTGGACATAAGAAGCATTGGATATGGTGTGCAAGAGAGACGTTTGCACTGCCGGTGGCATGTAAAAAGCACCATCCGAACGTGGCTGATGCCAGCACTGTCTTGACTGGCTTCTGTGCCGGTGGCACATAAGAAGCACCAACCGATCATGGCTGTTGCCAGCATCCTCTGGCCCCTGTGCCGGTGGCATGTAAAAAGCACCCACTACACTCAAGGAGTGGTTGGCATTAGAAAGGGCATCTTGCTGTAGAAACACTACCAGATCACACTGGAGCCTGGTGCAGCTTCCTGGCTTCCCAGACTCCGGTCGAACCATCCAACTCATGCTAGCATGGAAAACGGACATTAAACGATGATGATGATGATGATATGTATATATATATATATATCTGTGTGTGTGTGTGTATATATTTATGTGTATACATAAATGTATGTATATATATAAATGTATGTATGTATATATCTATCTATCTGTATATATATATATATATATATATGTAAAAATATGTGACACTTATTCAGCAGCCATGATAAAACTCCGAGTTTCCGATGCCATGGAGACCCCATGGGTCTCCATAATGGTTTTTCAAATAGAATCTCCGGTCGTTGGATAACTGAAGAGATGGCCGGAGCGGAACACCGCCCGGGCATCGGA
>NW_026311830.1:0-331 GCF_001194135.2 Octopus bimaculoides | reverse complement strand
AACAAGCTTTTACATGGATAACGTCATGTTTCAGGAAAACTTTCCTAAAGCGGGTACCTTGGAGAATTTACCACTGTTGGCACCAGGATATAGACAGTCTGATTATTTTTTTATGACTAAAATTCAATAAGAGTAGTGATATTCTATTTCAACAAAGTTCAAATTAATGTTTTTCCAGTTTCCACTGATCACTAGATCGATTAATCACTGGATGGATGAATGAATGGATGGAGAGATGGGTAAGTGATTGGGGAGAGGAAACATGGACACGTACATTCGTACATACATACATATACGACTGGATAGATAAATGCATACATGCATACATACA
>NW_026311829.1:0-349 GCF_001194135.2 Octopus bimaculoides | reverse complement strand
TCACATGTTTTTATAAATCATATATTAGTGCTTGCATCTACTCTAATAGACTCTTTGCAAACGCTAATATATGATTTATAAAAACATGCGACATATTAATAAAAATCTGTAGATGTACAACCATCCAGATCTCTGAGTATCTTATTTTTTCTAATATATACTACCTGTACATCACCTCCAAATCTTCTAACACACATATATATATATATATATATATATATATAAAAGATAAGAAGAGTGAAAAAAACTACAGAAGGCTTGTGTTATATATATATATATATATGTGTGTTTGTGTGTCCGTGTTTGTCCCCTCACCATCGCTTGACAACCGATGCTGGTGTGTTTACGT
>NW_026311828.1:0-452 GCF_001194135.2 Octopus bimaculoides | reverse complement strand
GTATGGACAGAGAATGAGGCACACATATGCATGCAGACACACATACCATAGAAATATACACAATATATATGCATTATAGACATATATATATATATGTGTGTGTGTATATATATAAATGAATAGATAAATGAATATATGCATGTATGTACGCATGCTTGCATGTATATATGTATGTCTTTTCATGCATATAGTTGCATATCTACACATGCTCATATACACTTAAATGATAAACTTATGTATGTATGTATGTATGTATGTATGTATGTATTATATACGCAATGAACATAAGACAAGTTACAGAAAATTGGATGTAGAATATTCAAGTTCTCGGTTTAGCCAAAATTTATGCTTCTCCGCTACGTACCTTTCGCGAATCTCTCAAGTAATTACGTTACAACCATTAAATCTTTAACGCTCAATGAGTGAGATGTACTCTTCCTCATGTAGAACAA
>NW_026311827.1:0-321 GCF_001194135.2 Octopus bimaculoides | reverse complement strand
ATAATAATAATAATAATAATAATAATAATAATAATAATAATATATGAACATGTATGTGTGTATGTATTTTTGTATTCGTATACAAACAAATAGTAAAATGTACTGAGGACATAAGTTTTATTCTGAAATAGAAAATACTTGTTAAAGGACTGAAATTGACAATGTTGATTTGACAACCTCAAATGTTTTAATACGAAAGACACAGCAGACACAATATAGCAATATAGAAATATGTAGGATGATAGATAGACAGATAGATACATAGACTCAAAGATAGATAGATAGAGAGAGAGATAGAGAGATAGATAGATAGATAGATAG
>NW_026311826.1:0-259 GCF_001194135.2 Octopus bimaculoides | reverse complement strand
CATGATTCCGGGTTCAGTCCCACTGTGTGGCACCTTGGGCAGGTGTCTTCCACTATAGCCGTCTATATTGTCCCCCAACCCCCGTTCCAACACACTTTCAGCGCAAATTTTTGTATATTCAGAATCTCCATAATAAATAATATTTGCATAGAAAATTTCATTAAAAAATATTCATTTTTCTCAAAGTTATGGCGTTCCAAAGTCGGTGGGGTACATTTCTGCCATTATCTGCAGGGTTTTCAAACGGAGTTAATACTTA
>NW_026311825.1:0-283 GCF_001194135.2 Octopus bimaculoides | reverse complement strand
ATGGGTTGGATGGTTTCACTGAAAACTGTTAAGCTGGCAAGCTACACCAGTTCCAATCTGATTTGGCATGGTTTCTACCACCAGATACCCATCCTAGTGCCAATCACTCCTGGCATGTAGCGGGTACTTTTTACTTGCCAATTACAAAGCACTGGCATTGGCCACAACTATGATCTCACTGGGATTGACAGGTCTTCTCAAGCATGGGGTATTGCCAAAGGTCTTGGTCACTTGTCACTGCCTCTGTGAGGCCCAAAGTTTGGAGGGTACTTTTCATGTGTTA
>NW_026311824.1:0-583 GCF_001194135.2 Octopus bimaculoides | reverse complement strand
AAAAACGGAATAAGAACGTAACGGATGACAATGAAAACATACGGTCAGATGGACGATACAAACACGGACAGGGAACACCAAGGACGAATCATTCGTGGCCTTCTGTTCATTAGTCAAGCTTCCAATTATCATTACAGTTTCGGACTGTTACACTTGAGACTGTTCAAAATTAGTAGGCCCCAAAAATCTAAGCTAAGAACATTGAATATTTGGAAGAAAGCTAGCGAATGTGTACGACAACACAGACAAAAATACGAGAAAACTGAGAAAATGTTACACGATTACAAATACAAGCAACAAGAGAATAACAACAGACGCCTTTCGACTAATAAGGACAAGTAAAGTTGACCTGGTGTGTAGAGTGAAAGCCTTGAGGCAAAGAAGCATAGATGAGAGTCAGGAGACAGAAAAATAAGGTGTTGATTGAGCGGCGGTCAGGCCAAGAAAGAAAGATCATGTTTGGCCGAACAACGGTCACGTGGAAGAAACAGAGAGAGGTAGGAGCAGAGGGATAGAAAATCAGTGAAGGAGCTAGAGAAGGAGAGAGAGAAAGAGAAAGAGAGTGAGGGAGAGACAGAAGTAT
>NW_026311823.1:0-231 GCF_001194135.2 Octopus bimaculoides | reverse complement strand
CACACACACACATATGTAATCATGTATGTATGTTTGTATGTATATATGTAAGTATATATGTGTGAACGTAAGTGTGTGTGTGTATGTATGTGTGTACGCATGTATGTATTATGTATGTACGTATGTATGTACAAACGTACGTATTTATGGACCATGTGTATGTGTGTTTCCTGGAGGTATACTTCAAGTTTTCTTCTCCGCAAAATTTATACCTTACCCTAACCCAAATAT
>NW_026311822.1:0-320 GCF_001194135.2 Octopus bimaculoides | reverse complement strand
GTGTGTGTGTGTGCATATATATGTGTGTGTGTGTGTGTGTATATATATATTACGGAGATGTGTGTGTGTACTTACATATCTATCTATGTTTGTCAGTCAGCCCAGATTTGTCAACCGTTGAAATAGCAACAAACATTTTACTTATATGTTTGTAAGTATGTATATGTGCAGATTTTGTTTTGTTTTATGCATGGTGTGTTTTATGTATGTACTCTCATTCATACAGTTGCCTGTCTAGACATGGTCATATATATTTAAATGAAAATTAATGGGAAAGTTTCACATATTTTACAGTCCCACCGATGGCCTGGAATTGTAGT
>NW_026311821.1:1403-3368 GCF_001194135.2 Octopus bimaculoides | reverse complement strand
TGGCCACAGTCAAAAGACTGAAACAAGTAAAAGAGTAAAAGAGTAAATATCTATTTACACACACACAAGCTTCTTTCAGTTTCTATCTACCAAATCTAAAGGAAGGACATATTGAATAATGTAACTCAAGGTATACTCAGTCTGAAAGTAGACAGGAAAGTGAAAGAGGGAAAATGCATGAAGTGGACCAGGTTTGACCTTGGGCTAAATAACAACAGTTAAAAGATTAAAAAAGAAAGTGCGGTAACCCACCTGAAGTAAGAGAGAACCATCTTGGATGGTAATACGAATACAAAACTTGTGTCCAGCATCCCAGCGGGATATAATGTGGATGTCCTCGATTGAAGAGTAAGGGATTGAGTGGTTCATGAATCCTGTAGGCTGGAATGAGACAAAGAGAGAGACGTGTTATGATTGATTGATTGATTGATTGATTGATTGATTGATTGAGGAGGTGATTTAATAACTTGATAAATAGACAGACAAGTAGATGGAAGGATGGACAGAAAGAGAGACAGACAGGTAGATAGAAGGATGGACGGACAGACAGACAGATAGAGGGACGGACGGACAGACAGGTAAATAGAAGGATGGACGGACAGACAGACAGATAGAGGGACGGATGGACAGACAGGTAAATAGAAGGATGGACAGACAGACAGACAGACAGACAGACAGACAGATAGAGGGATGGACAGACAGACAGACAGATAGAGGGATGGACGGACAGACAGGTAAATAGAAGGATGGACAGACAGATAGGTAGATAGAAGGACGGACAGACAGACAGATAGAGGGATGGACAGACAGACAGACAGAGGGATGGACAGACAGACAGACAGACAGATAGAGGGATGGACAGACAGACAGGTAAATAGAAGGATGGACAGACAGACAGACAGACAGACAGATAGAGGGATGGACAGACAGACAGACAGATAGAGGGATGGACGGACAGACAGGTAAATAGAAGGATGGACAGACAAATAGGTAGATAGAAGGACGGACAGACAGACAGATAGAGGGATGGACAGACAGACAGACAGACAGACAGATAGAGGGATGGACGGACAGACAGACAGATAGAAGGATGGACAGAGAGATAGGTAGATAGAAGGATGGACAGACAGCTAGGTAGAAAGAAGGATGGACAGACAGACAGACAGACAGACAGATAGATAGATAGATAGATAGATAGACAGTTGGACAGACAAACAGACATATAAATACAAAATGGAATGAATGCCATCTCACCAATGTACTTCAGGTGTAAAAATGCATCAAAACGATTGTAGTGATTTTAAATAAAGAATGCTATTCAATCCCTTTTTTTTTTTGTTAATTAACTACTTATATAATACACAGATGTGGGATGGGTCGAAACAGTCGTCGTGTTGAATAAATATTCATATTAAATATTCATATTAAATCTATCTTCCATTTCCTTTATCAACTATATATATACATATGTATATATGTATGCATGTATGTATGTAGGTGATAGACGTCTATAGAAGATGAAATTATGTTTATTTCAAATTGATGTAAATATAGAAAGCTTGATTAAAACATAACCACATTAAAAGCATCCACAAGGTCAAGTTTCTTATTAGTAAGTATGATTCATTAATTAAACGAAGATGTAATTACTTTAATTTTCTGTAGTTTTGAAATATTTCAATTGATAAGCCGAACATATAAATACAAAGTCTAAATTTAGTCTTGGGGAACAATTTGTCATTTATTGAATAAACAAGTAATTTTCTTATACTATATTCATCATCATCATCATCATCACCATCACCACCACCACCACCACCATCACCGCCGTTTTAGTATCCACTTTTCCATTTTACGTTCTGAGATCAAATTCCGCCCAGGTCAACTTTGCCTTTCATCCTTTCGGGGGGTCGATAAATTAAGTACCAGTGTGTACTGAGGGAGTCGATCTAATCGACTCCCCCC
>NW_026311820.1:0-338 GCF_001194135.2 Octopus bimaculoides | reverse complement strand
ATATATATGTAAGTATGTATAGACATACATATACGTAGATATACATATATATATGTATATACATACAGAGATTTATATATGTATATTCATTCATATATATGTATACATATACATACGTATATATATATATATGTGTGTGTGTGTGTGTGTGTGTATGTTTCTGTGTGTGTGTATGTTTGTGTGTCTGTGTTTGTGTGTCGATGCTGGTGTGTTTACGTCCTCGTAACTTAGCGGTTCGGCAAAAGAGATCCGATAGAATAAATACTAGGCTTCCAAAGAATAAGTCCTGGGCTCGACTAAAGGCGGTGCTCCAGCATGACCGCAGTCAAATGACTGAA
>NW_026311819.1:0-306 GCF_001194135.2 Octopus bimaculoides | reverse complement strand
ATATATATATATATATATATATATATATACATATATGTGTGTGTGTGCATGTATGTATGTATGTGTGCGTGCGTGCGTGCGTGTGTGTATGTGTAGATATATTTACACGTATTTATGTACATATGTGTACATATACACATATATATGCATGAATGTATATGTGTATACATGCATACATACAAACATACATACATACGTACATGTAAACATGTAGATACAGATATGTATATGTATATATATGTACATATATATACATGCATACATACATATATGGACATATAGATGTGTATATGTGTATATGTAAGC
>NW_026311818.1:2017-2837 GCF_001194135.2 Octopus bimaculoides | reverse complement strand
ATTCCCTTTAGAAAACTATTTTTTCAAAAAATAAAATAAAATGTAAATTTCTTATTAAGAGACATATCCGTTAATTTAGTTTAAGCTGCTTCTGGGAGCATTCAATCGAAAATATACCTCGAATAATTTCATTTGTTATATTATTTTTTATTATATTTATATTTTATTGCATTATGTGTAATATTCTTCGTTTATTCTATGCTACATAATTCTTTATTTATTCTGTATATTAATTATATTATATTATATACTACATTAACCTATATTTTATTTTCTACATTAATTTTGGCATTTTTTTTTTTAAGTTTAATCACACGGAAGAAGGGAAAAACGCCAAAAGAATATATATTAGTAGTTGTAGTGGTAATGACAAACTTCTCACTGAAGAATTCCTGTCAAAGCTTACCATTTAATTTAACTGGGATAAAATCAACAAGAATATGGGAAATTTTGGCAAAAAAAAAGTAAAAGAGGAATTAAATTTTTTGCTCATAAAAACAACTTTTCCTCCTTTTTATTTTTGCATATTTTTGCATTTTCTATTTTTATTATTTTTCTTTTTTGGATAATTTTGCATCTTTTTTTTATATATATAATTGACTTCAAAATATTAACCACCAAACATTTTCATTCAAGACTTTTGTTTCTTCTTCTTTGGAGTGAAGTTTTTAACCCAGTTCAGTGATGTGTATAAATATTAATATTTATATACATACATAACATAGAACCATACTCATATAAACCTACATATATATATACATACATATATATATATATATATACATAAACACACACACACACACACACACACACACACACA
>NW_026311818.1:0-2007 GCF_001194135.2 Octopus bimaculoides | reverse complement strand
CACACCCACACCCACACACATATATATATATATATATATGCTTTTATGTGTGCGTTTGTGATGAAATATAAATACACCCATATATTAAAATATACATTAATAAACATTAATATGCATACGTATACGCATAAAAAACATACAAATACAAAATACATATATATAGAGAGAGAGGGGGAAGAGAGAGAAGGGGGGAAGAGAGGGGGGAAGAGAGGGAGAGAGCAGACAGAAAGACAGGGAGGGAGAGAGGCAGGGGTGACTGATCGGGAAGAAGACTGCTTTCCAATCACATGGTTTTGAATTCAATCCCACTGTGTGACATCTTAGGCAAGTATCTTCTCGTATAGCCTCGGGCCGAGCAAAACATTGAGTGGATTTGGTAGACCGAAACTCTAAATAAATAAATAGACAGACAGACAGATAGATAGACAGATATATTTCTTTATTAGCCACACAGGTCCGAACACAGAGGGGACAATACAATGTAGAAGACGGGACCGAAACCAGCTGCCCTAAGGACAGCTTCCAAGTAACGATGGTAGACCCTATCGAAAACGTTTACTTGATCCAAATTTATCAGCGCCCCACCCATGACAGGTTCCTTAGCTACCCTGTCTATGATGTAGCGCATTAGATAAAGGTTGTCATGGATACTCCTGTCCGACACGGCGTATGTTTGCACCTTGTCGACTAGTTTCTCGATGACAAGTGCCAAGCTCTCGGTCAGCACCTTGGCCAAAATCTTCAAATCAGCGTTGAGCAGAGTGATTGGCCTGAAGTTCTCTATGATGTTCCCTTTGTTTGGATCTTTCTTTAGCACAAAACTGGGGATACTCTCGTTTTGCTGCCAGTTGCGGTAGACTACTGCCAAAACGGCTCCAAACAAGTCTGGCATATGACAATAAAGCTCGTAGGGCTTTGTCCTAACCCTAATCTATTATCTCCTCTCCCAATTTTCTGACTTCGTAACTACAATAAAAAATAATTATATGTTGTATATGTGTGTGTGCGTGTGCGTGTGCGTGCGTGCGTGTGCGTGTGCGTGTGTGCGTGTGTGTGTGTGCGTGTGCGTGTGTGCGTGTGCGTGTGTGTGTGTGTGTTAACGCGTGTAAAACAAATCAAGTAACTTGTTTATGTTAAATGACATAAGTACTCATTGTAAATTGTAGACCAGAAATATATTTACAAATCTGTCGATATAATTTTAGTGATTTAGAGTTTTATTATATCATGCTACAAACCAAATTTCAACCGATCGACCCAGAATCACAACTAATACAGACTTCTGTACTGCTACGCACAGGAAGTTCTATTCATTTCCGTCTGGAGTATACAATATTCAGGTAAAGTCAGTAAACACAAACAGAACTTGAACAAATGCAGTGGTGGCGATGACGATAATAATAGTGACGATGGTGATGAAGCTGATGAAGAGGAGGAGGAGGAGGAGGAGGAAGATAAGGAGGAGGGAGAGGGAAAGGAGAAGAAGGAAGACGAGGAAGACGACGGCGACAACTTGAACAACAGTAACTATGCATATTATCATAACACTATATAATCATATAGCGGTTTCTTTTTTTGTTTGTTTTATATTTCATCTTTCCACTTGTGGAGTCTCTCTCTGTTTGATCTTCTCAAAAAAAGAAAAGCTTCAAGACATTTTTATTATACATAGATGGGGTGACATAAAAGTGGGAGTAGTTGTGTTTTGGCTTTGTTGCTGTTGTTATTTTGCTATCGTTGATGCTGGTGATGATGCTACCATTGTAATTTATATTATTTTTGTTTCTGTTGTTGTTATTTACGTCATCGTTGTTGTTGCTGCTGTTGCTTTAAAATAAAAGATGTAAATATAAGTAAAGCTTTGTATATTTACTGACTGTTCGTTTAGTCACGTTAGTGTATACGTGTGTTCTGTGCCTGAACGCGTGTGTGTGTATAAGAATGTCTGAAATGGTATTTGTACTGTATGTACGTGTAAAAGTGTTTTATATGTTTGTGTGTGTGTGT
>NW_026311817.1:0-662 GCF_001194135.2 Octopus bimaculoides | reverse complement strand
ATATATATATATATATATATATATATATCAAATAAAGATTAAGAAAGGTAAAATTGTGTCATGTTTTCACATGATAAATGTTTTCATATAAATGTAACTGAATGTAACTGAATGTTTTCACACAGTGAGTTTTACACAAGAAAAGAATCATATTTAACTGAAAAGTTTCCACATAAAAAAGTTATACAGAATATATGTTTTAACCAAAGAAGTTTTTTTACAAGAAGAGGAAAACCAGATTTTACTTAGCAGTTTATTCTGTTTTCAACTTTCAAAGTTTAAAGCAATTCTTAGCCCATAGGGTGGAAAAAATACATGATTAATCTTATATAGAAATGTCACTTATGTCATTTCCAAGATAAAGAATGCAACTGTTTATTTTGGTGTTCCATTAGCTTATGCTATTCTGATAAGGGCATATATTAGTCACTATTTATTGTAACTGTCACAGGTGTTGGTATTAACATAATTGGTCCTTTTCTTTATCAGCCCAAATCCAATGAAATGATGCAATAGATTTATCTTAAGACTATAATTCAAATTACTTCAATCCATGTACTTATTCAAAAGTGTGTGTGTAAAAGTACAAGTAAATTCATGAGTAAGTTCCATGAGTCATATCAACTCATGGAACCAACGTCCTGGCTTCCATAGCATATATA
>NW_026311816.1:0-261 GCF_001194135.2 Octopus bimaculoides | reverse complement strand
CACCACTCACTGTCTCTTTCACTCTCTCTCTTTCTCTTTCACTTTTTCTCACTCTCTTTCTCTCTTACTTCCTCTCTCTCCTCATCTCTCTCGCTTTGCCACTTCTTTGAGGTAAGTGTGACGCACACAACAGGTACGTACAAAAACAGAAAGTTAGCGTATTAATATTATTGATAATACCAGTTACTAGTTTTATTGAACTTCACTCTCTTCTCTTTTTTTTACTTGTTTCAGTCATTTGACTGCGGCCATGCTGGAGCA
>NW_026311815.1:0-217 GCF_001194135.2 Octopus bimaculoides | reverse complement strand
TTGCCTTCGAAACGCGGAGTAGATGGAACAGGGACAACTGACGAAGGGGGTATACTCTTTATGCTGCATGTCTCATTTCTCTGTCTTTTTCGTTGTTCGAAAAAAGTTCGTTTTCTGTTTTCGTCTTTATGTTTTCATTTCTCATTGTGTTTAACGATTTTTTGTGATGTTCCCATATATGCATGTATGTATACATATAGATGTAGGTATGTACATA
>NW_026311814.1:0-266 GCF_001194135.2 Octopus bimaculoides | reverse complement strand
TATATATATATATATATATATATATTGGATTATCCCTTAAATAATATGGGGTTTTTTCAGTTGTATGAACTAAAAGTCAGAGTGGGGACAAGATAAACTACCTGCATCAACTTGCTATAAAAGCAGGTAGTAATTTTACCTACGTATTCTTAGTGCAAATTTTGAGGAGTGCAGTTCGATTTTAACAGTTATTTTTTCAAAGCTGATATGGAAGTAACAAAGGAGCATATTCGGTATATTTTGCTTTATGAGTTCAATAAAGGCAA
>NW_026311813.1:0-339 GCF_001194135.2 Octopus bimaculoides | reverse complement strand
CATGACCGGTGTTCGGCCAGGCCTGACCTTTCTTTCTTGGTTCGACTACTGTCCGTGCAACATCTATATTCCTTCATGTGCTTGTTAAATCCTATGTTCCTGCCGTAAGGCTTTATTTTCACACACGCCAGCTTAATTTAATTCGTCCTTAGTCGAAAGACACCTGTTATTATGTCCTCTTATTTGTATTTGTGTAACATTTCTCTGTTTTTTTCCCGTCCATGTTTTGGTATACATTCGCTGCTTTCTTCCAAGGAATGTAATGCTCTTAGCTTACTTTTTCCTTCGAGCTGGCCAGATTGGAGCAATCTCGAGTATAACCAGCGGAAATTGCAAAGA
>NW_026311812.1:0-220 GCF_001194135.2 Octopus bimaculoides | reverse complement strand
TATATATATATATATATATATATATATATATATGCATATACATATGTGTGCATGTTAGTGTTTGCGTGATTGCATATGTGTGTATGTATGTATGTATGTATGTATGTATGTATGTATGTATCATATTCATATACACGCAAACACATGAGTATGCATTCAGATAGAAGGCTGACTGACAAACAGACAGACAGACAGACAGATTGATAGATTGATATATATA
>NW_026311811.1:0-286 GCF_001194135.2 Octopus bimaculoides | reverse complement strand
TTTTAGTTATAGGGATAAGATTTTTAAACCCCAAATAAGATTAATTTAATGATTGTTTGTTAAACTTGGGTTTGAATTTCTTAATAAAGTCCTTTTCTCTCAATTTCATTCAGGTTGTAAAGTTTATGGAATGGAAGTATCATAAAAGTTTTTTGACCACAGGTTGCCAGATGGTTACTCAGTGGTATTTGGCAGACCTCTGGGTTTTTAATCTGTTGTCCATGCACATGCAAGCATTCTGATAGTGCATTACCTGTCTGGCCAACGTACAGTTCTTCACAATTTG
>NW_026311810.1:0-366 GCF_001194135.2 Octopus bimaculoides | reverse complement strand
ATGGTATTTATAGATAAGGATGATGGTGATGATGATAACGGTGATGATATTGGTGGTCTTACTGGTGATTCTGACGATGGTGGTGAAGAAGAAGGAGAATCAATTGCTTTATGATATTCAAATCATCATCATCAACATCATCATCGCCTTGATCATGCTCATTATCATCGATATAACATCTCCCCTCCTCCTCCTCCTCCTCCTCCTCCTCATCGCATCTTAATCCATGTTATTATCTCCATGATCTTGCTGCCTGACCTTTTCCTCCTTGTCGTCGCTGTCCTTATCCTCCCACATCATCACCATCCCCCCTTCCTTATCATCATCATCATCATCATCGTCATCATCATCATCATCGTCATCATC
>NW_026311809.1:0-709 GCF_001194135.2 Octopus bimaculoides | reverse complement strand
TAAACTGTTTTTACTTCAAATTTTTATAAATTTTTACAGATATTTGATAACACATTTGAGATTCATCGAAGCCGGTAATAGTTTCTTTATATAATTTTTTAAAATCAAATTTATCAAATTCCCTCTTAAACTGAAATGTCTAAGACTTACTTCTGTGCTATTTTCACCTCCATCTTTTACATATAAAATTTGATTTGTGCAGATCTCTAATCTATCTTCAACTATATATATATATGAAGGAAGGTTTGAAAATGCAATTTTAAAGATGTTTATTCACTTGACTGGTTTCATTTTTTTTTAGAAAAAGATTGTCAAAAGTAAAATGTAAAGCTTCGTATAAGCTTTGCTGTGTTAAGTACTGGTTATCACAAAAGTATTAAAATGCAGTTATACATTCTTTGATAATAATAATAATAAGACAATGTTAAAAATAATTTACAGAAAAGTATTTAAAAAAGTATTTAGAACGGGACTACAAAAAGTATTATGAGTTTAATAAAAATCATATTTGTTTGGTAGTATATATATATATATATACACAGAAGGAGATATATTTAAGAATTTACAAAAACTTGGAGAGGAACTGACCTGTCTTTCTGACATATTCTGTCAGACAGAAAATGTATATATATACTACCAAACAAGCATGATTTTTGTTGAACTCATAATACTTTTTGTAGTCCCGTTCTGAATACTTCTTTAAATACTT
>NW_026311808.1:0-256 GCF_001194135.2 Octopus bimaculoides | reverse complement strand
GTGTGCGTGTGCGTGTGCGTATGCGTGTGTGTGTATGTGTACTATAAACTTAGTCAGAAATATAACATTGAAGACATGTTTATGAGAGTATATAAAAATATGAGCATAGTTCTCTTGTGTGTGTGTGTGTGTGTGTGTGCGTATGTTTGTGTGTATATATGTATTATGTAAATGTAAACGTCTATGTTTATATGTATTTTTGTGTATATATATTCATGAATATGAATATATATACATACATACATATATATATATA
>NW_026311807.1:0-219 GCF_001194135.2 Octopus bimaculoides | reverse complement strand
CTCTTCCAGGTGCTTTCCCATCCTGGAGTTTCTGGATCACAGTTAAAGGGTATCACCATCAATGCTGTATGTCTTGGATGTAATGCAAGAGCAATAACTTCTTTGGATTTCTTCCAGTCACAGAGCATCTGGGTTAAACTCCTTTCTTTTCACTCGAGGTTTTTCTCCAGAAGGAGTCTATAGTCTTCTCGGGAAAGAGCTTGTGTGATGTTCATTGCT
>NW_026311806.1:0-1039 GCF_001194135.2 Octopus bimaculoides | reverse complement strand
CTCTCTCTCTCTCTCTCTCTCTCTCTCTCTCTCTCTCTCTCTCCCTTCGCCCCAAAAGACAAAAAAACTATATTCTCCCCTTCTAAACAAAACAGAAAACATCCGATTCATATAAATGAACAACGAAATGTTCATTTTAATTTTTGCCTTGTGTTTGTAAACGAACGAAAGCGTTAATAAAAGATTATCCAGAATTCTAACTGCCTCCTTTTTCTCAAGTTAGATATATGCAACATTGCTGAATGATTCTGAAGTTGGCTTTGCAATCACGTTTTTTTTTTTTACTTTTTTTTTTATTCTATATGTGTGTGAAATCTAAAATTGGGTGTATATATTATTCTGCGTTTTAATATTAATCATTTTAAAACTTCAGCTGCCAGTCAAACACTTATGGAAAGAATTGTGAACTCTCCAACTCTGTCTGCTCCAGTGCTAATCCATGCATCAACAACGCTACCTGCATTGATAAACTGGGTGATGTCCATTGTAATTGCACTGAAGGTAAATATACACATGATAATAATAATAATAATAATAATAATGATAATAATTGTTATAATTATAATAATGATATTATAATAATATTATTGTTCCTCAACCAAATCCGTGTAGTATTCCACATCCATGATAACGATTGCACCCCCACTTTATCTGCTTGTTTAATTATTATTGTTTCATCGTTTTGTATGCGTTTAAATACAGATATCTCTGATTTGTTAATGTTCGGTCTAACTTTGGTACTTTGTTTTAGGGGGAGGTTTGATAGGGTGTCAATATATTGGTCAAGGTAGATATTTCTGCCTTTTGGTGGGGTGAAATTTGATTTATTCCTCACTAAGGAATATTCGGTTTCATTATGATTATTATTATTATTATTATTATTGGTGGTGAAGAATTTCACAAGTCGTAACTTGCGACAGAATTTCTGGATATCTTCCTTTAGTTCATGGTGGTCGACTGTTGGTGTAGGTGTACTAGTCTTTAAATATTTAATATTCAATATTTTATTTATTCAATAAGACATTCAATACTTCATTTC
>NW_026311805.1:0-234 GCF_001194135.2 Octopus bimaculoides | reverse complement strand
TTTACGTGCACAGATCATTGTATGTAATCCTGTGTATGTGCAAGATGAGTGGAATATATTTACATGGGTGTATATGTATAGATATGTATATACGCATGCGTATTACTCTGTCCATGTCTGTGGATCCATATGTATCTAGGTATGCATATGTGTGTATGCGTTTGTGTTTTTTCGTGTATGACTCTGTGGTGCGTATGTGCCTGTACATGCGTATGTGTATGTGTGTGTGTGTAT
>NW_026311804.1:0-2175 GCF_001194135.2 Octopus bimaculoides | reverse complement strand
GATGATGAGGATGATGATGATGATGATGATGGTAGGAGTGGGGTGGGGTGAGGAAGTTAGCGGCTACTTGGCAGCAACAGCTTCATGTTTGGTGACGATGATGATGAAGACAGTGTTGGTGTTGTTGGAGACAGTAACGATGGGAGTTAGGTGACGGAAGGTGTGGGAAGAGGAACGTAAAGGAACCAGCAATGCAAATTAGTTGTCACTCCTTTATAGAAAGTCACAAGTCTTTCCACCTCCTCTCTTTCTCTCTCTCTCTCTCTTTCTGTCTCCCTCTCTCTCTTTTTTTGTCTGTACCTCTCTCTTTCTCTCTCTCTCTCTTACTTTCCTTTTCACACATTTTCTTTTCTATTTACCCAATTCCTCGCTTCCTCTCTTTTCCTTCTCACTATTATTTTTCATTCTCTGTATCTTTAACAACTATTTTTCGCTGCTGACTTTCTATCTCTTTCATTTTATTTTAACTTTACTTTCATTTTTTTAATTCTCTGCCTTGGTGTGATTTTTTTTCTCGATCTATCCCCTTCTTTTCTTTCTCGATCTATCCTCTTCTTTCTTACACCCTAGTCCACTCACAGATTGACGATAAATTCTGATCAATATACATTTTACGACCCGGTCACGAAAACAAAAAGAAAACCAGCCTTACTAGGTGTGAAAAGATGTGTAGCGAAAGAATATGAAAAAAAATTGCGCAAACGAACGTGGGGTGGGAGGACTTTCGAAAAATTCACAAGATCCGATTTTTCTCTCATAACTTTCAGGAAAATGGATATATATATATTGATAAAATTTTACAGAAATACCGTTCAAATGGCACAGCTTACGATTGTAAAGAAATTTCTGGGGAAAATGTTTTCCAAAGGTAAGGATTTCGGAAAACTCACACGATCCTCATAACTTTCAGGAAAATGGATATCTTTTAATGAAATTTTACAGAAACACCTTTCAAACAGAATTGATTACGATTATGGAGAAATTTGTGGGGAAAATGTTTTCCGAAGGGGTGAGGAGAGGACTGTCCGAAAGTTCACACGATCCGTTCTTTCGCTCATAACATTCAGGATCTAGTTTAGCACCCGGTCTCCAAAACGGAAAAAAAAAGTCCACTAGGTGTAAAGAAAAGCGTGTAGAAAACGAAAGTGAAAAGAATTTGCGCAAACGAACGGGGGGTGGGTAAAATGTTTTTCCTGGAAGTTATGAGGGAAAAAAAATCGGATCGTGTGAATTTTCCGAAAGTCCTCTCCCTACTCGCCCCCGTTTGTTTGCGCAAATTTTTGTTTCCATATTCGTTTATTACACGTTTTTTTACACCTAGTAGCTAATCTCTTCATAATCGTAATCTTTGCCGCTTGAAAGGTGTTTCAGTAAAATTTCATTGAAAGATATCCATTTTCCTGAAAGTTATGAGGGGGAAAAAACGGATCGTGTGAATCTTCTGAAATCCTCTCCCCACTCCTTCGGAAAACATTTTCCCCAGAAATTTCTTTATAATCGTAATTTTTGCCATTTGAACGGTATTTCTACAAACTTTCATCAATATATATCCATTTTCCTGAAAGTTATGAAAGGAAAATCGGATCTCGTGAATTTTCCGAAAGTCCTCTCCCCACCCGCCACCCGTTCGTTTACGCAAATTTTTGTTTTCATATTCGTTTTCTACACATTCTTTTACACCTGGTAGGCTGGGGTTTTTTTTCTTTACTTGACCGGGTCGTAAACTGTATATTGACCTGACCTAAATTCAATTGTTTGGACGCTTGATTCTTGAGATGATTTTCCTTTCTCATTTGCCACCAAACGATTGACCTCCCCACAATGGAAGCAAACATAATTTCAATAAATCAAAAATCTATCTTGTATATTATTTAATATATATATCTTTGTTCAAATATATGCCACTGGCCGCTTAGAGTTATTTCTCTTTGCTCATTATTGTCTCTTGCAGGTGTATATATATCGTTAATCTTTTATCTTTTGCTTGCTTCAGACTGCGGCCAGGCTGGGGCACTGTCTTCAAGAATTTTTTAGTCGAATTAATCGACCCCAGTATATTTTATTAAAGCCTGGTACTTATTTTATTCGTCTTTTGGTTGAATCGGAAAGTTACAGGGACATAAGCACACCACCACCGGTTGTCAATGGGTGGTGGGGACGAACACGGACACACAC